>NW_021632260.1:0-46270 GCF_004799145.2 Neltuma alba | reverse complement strand
CGTGGGAAGAGTTCGAATTAGTTGCAGGAGGAGGATTACGGTTGTTGTAAGATGTGATAGGAGCAAGGTAACACGAACGTTACAGCGGCCAACCAAATCAAAAATATATAAAATTTGTCTCTCCCGATTATTTTTGGTGATTGCAGTCAACGAACTTTTCTCCGGGCTGAACCATGGAATGCAAGTACATCCGCATGCGCAATGATCATTTCATGTCAGGTTGCTGCGGCGTCGTTTCTCAAATGCCGCCAAGGCAATGGTCAATCCTATCCTATTCCTGTCTTTGCCCTCATCCTTCCGAGTTGACTCCCACGAGCCACGAGGCCATAATTCAAGAATTCAATAGAGAGACCAAAAAAGTGCGCCTAGTCGGTTTTGTGTTGACCTGAGAATCAAAGAATAACGATCGGTTAAAAAATCAACGCTGATGGCTTCCCCCCTCCATATTTTCCACTCCAAAACACGTGTTATTAAAAAGGCTTTGTCCATTTAACAATTAAATTAAATATATGTAATTTAGAGTTTTTTTTTTACCAAATATGTAATTTAGAGTTAAGTATATTATTTTAGGGCTTTATTATATGTGACTAGCTTTATTAATTCGTGTGTTATCAATTATGATTTCATATTCTTGCCTAGCTTTCTCGCCATATCATAATGCTCTTACAACTTCAGCAAAATTTTGACAAAAACTAATGTCAAACTTTCTCTCACAACTCACTATTTGTATGGTGGACATTACTACATTAGGATCGTCTCAAAACTAAAAAAGTTAGAACACACGAGGGAAAAGAGAGGATTCCATACTGAAATTAAAATGAGATTAAAGGTTAACATAATATTTGATCTTTTAAATTTATCTTTATTTTGATTTCAGTTTCTCAAATTTTAAATTATAGATTTTGGTTTTTTAATAGCCTGTTTGGTTTGAGGGGAGGGTAGTAGAGGAAGGAGGGGAGAATGGGGTAGAGAAAGGGAGGGGGGTTTATCCTCACCTTATTTGGTTTTGATGAGAAAGAAAGGGAGGGAAGGATATTTAATGATCCATTATTTGGTTCAAGAAGGGAGAGGAGGATAGTAATAAACAATTTACCATTTTACCCTTACACATTAATTTATATTTTTTTATTAATATATTATATAAATTAATTTACATCTTAATTTAAATTATATAATTTAATGAAATTCAGTCTTATCATATTAATATGTGCATTAAAAAATTATATAAATTACAGTAATTTTTTATTCTAATTAATATAATAAATATTTGAAATAATTAAATTAATAAATTTTATATGCTCTAAGAAAAATGAAATTTTATTCTCTTTAGGTATCTTTTTTTCAGCTTTAAAATATATTAATAAATAATATATTTATACAAAAAAATTAATTTTATAATATTATAATTTTTTATTTAAATAATTTTGTTATATATATATTTTTTAATTATAATAATTTATTTTTATTTTTTACTTAGGATAATATATTTTTATTTAAAATAAATATTATAATAATATATTTTATGGGTAGTAATGAAATATTAAAATAACCATAAGAATATGATGATCCAAAATTTTAACTCTTCTCCAAAAGCTCCCAATTTGGAGGGGAGCTAAAATCGGGAGAGAGGAGAAGAGGGGACATTTTGACTTTCTTTCCCTTCAAAATTTTTAACCAAATGAGGAGAGAGGCTCATTTTTCCTCTCTTACAAAATGATTTAAATTTTTACTGAATTATAGAAATTGATGTTATAAATAAAATTTTTTTTAAAAAGTAAAAATTATAATTCGAAAATTGAAAGATCAAAGTTTATATTATAAGAAGTCCAAGAGAATCTGTGGCCTATTTCAGATTTCACAAAGCCTGGGGAACGAGCGTAATTATGAGAAACTTAGCTCGAATTGCCGGTACCTGCGTCTTGAGGCAAGGTTTTCGGCCGCAGGCTACTGAATTAGAGAACAAAGACATGAATGAAGGAGAGCAGCTATGCGAGGCCGCGAAGAACGGCGACTCCGACAAGGTGAGAGCTCTTATAAAATCCGCAGCCGATGTTACCTATTTCGATGCCGATGGTCTTTCTCCTCTGATGCACGCGGCTAAACTTGGCCACGCCGAGGTGCTGAAGATCCTCCTCTCTGCTGGCGCCCCCTGGAACGCTCTTTCTCCTTCAAGCCTCTCTGCTGGCGATTTCGCTATGCAGGAAGGCCACCAGGATGCCTTCGAGGTCCTCCTCAATGCTGGTACGGTCCTTCTCTGCTTGGTTTCCATTTGCCCTTGTCTGCCTGATCTCTTTTTCTTATCTCCCTATCGATACTAAGTATCAACGAATTCTTAACTATAATTTATTTTATTAAACTTAAAGGTCCACTAAAGAATAGCGACGGGCAACGGGGCTTTTATTAAACTTAAATTTATATGAGCAGCTTCGCACTGTAAGAAATCGTGATATTTGCTGGAATTAAATGATGTAAAAATCTCGACAGTCTGCTAAAAACTCAGGACTCAAAGAAAGTGTATCCACCCCATTCAAAATTAAATGTCGAGATTTAAATAAAAGGTAAACTGTTTTCGTGTTTATTGTCAGGTGTAATACCAATTCCTGCGGTCATCACACGAATGAGTTCCTTGGAATGCTTATGCCCTTTAGTCCCATATATCTTTACCTAGTTGACGTTTAGTTGTTTAAATTGTCCGCAACACACTTATGAAGTCGATGTCTGTTGGTTTATCTAAGGGTGTTTTTGTAGGCCTTTGACCGTAGGACTGGAAATATGAGTGAAGTGGGAATGTGTGAAAATGAAGAATTCGTGTCTAATCATGCATGATGTCTAAATAGATTGTCAAGTTTCAATACTGATCCTTTGGCTCCTTCCAATTTCAATCATACTCTGAGTATTTGTTGTCATTTTCATGTAGTTACTAAGTTCTACTTAATCAGGCATTCAAGCCGAGTTGATCCTGGGTACAATTGCAAGGAGAGAAAGTAAAAACGCCAATATTGATCAAGATTATTTGGAAGACAGGGTAAGTTTTAGCGAAGATAAGCTGATGGACTCTAATAGCAAGGCTGTCATGATGGCTTGGGAGAAGCCATTGATGGAGGCTCATGCTAAAGCGATTTGTTCAGGAGGTGGTCACATACTAAATATTGGATTCGGAATGGGTCTTGTGGATACAGCCATCCAGCAATATGCACCTGTGACACACACCATTGTCGAGGCCCATCCAGAGGTTTATGAACGCATGCTTCAAACAGGTTGGGGGCAAAAGGAAAACGTGAAGATAATTTTTGGTCGCTGGCAAGATGTTCTGACTCAGCTTGAAGCATACGATGGTAACTGCAATTTTTTATTTGCAATATCATGTCTTAGTAGCATAATTGCACAATTTTAGGTGATGAGATTGTCTTTATGTTTGATACTCAAAGATCAGTACAACTGATGTTTTGTGAGGGCTGTTATTTCTGAACATCATAATTGGTCATCAAATATTAACGAGGAGCATCAGTTTGGCTATTACGAATTGGGAAAGACATGAGCTCTTTATTGAACATCATAATTGTATATTTGTATCTATTTACTGATGAATCTTGTACTAATTTACCTGTTATTCGAAATATTTGATATGTTGGTTTATCTGTATTTTCTTCAGGCATTTTCTTTGACACCTATGGAGAATATTATGAAGACCTAAGAGAGTTCCATCAGCATCTTCCTGTGCTGTTGAAGCCTGGTGGAATCTACTCATTCTTCAATGGCCTCTGCGGAAGTAACGCCTTTTTCCATGTTGTTTACTGCCATCTGGTTTCTCTTGAACTCGAGAATTTGGGGTATTCCACACAATTAATTCCATTGCCTGTTAAGGATTGCTTGGGAGCAGAAGTTTGGGAAGGTGTGAAACAAAAATATTGGCAACTCGATACGTACTACCTTCCTGTCTGTCAGTCTTCGGTGGACTCTGAATGATGTTAATTCTATCTGTGTTTGCTGTTTTGAATGAAATTTTAATTAGAATAGGTTTGAAATTCTCGCGTCTCTACTGGGGCACTTAGTTTAGAATTAATACTGCCGCCGACGGAGAACAAACAACTACACTGTAGCACTGAAGGATTTTATTTCATTGGGCATTTTAATACGGGATATTATACATTATTAAGAGATAAAGTGTGGACTAATGTTATTTCATACCTTTATAAAAGATTAAAATATCATTTTAAATTTTTAATCAACTATTTTAATGAATTATTGGATGATTATCGAAACATTGTTGATAAGTAATTAAAAAGTACTGTATTTATTTTAATTTTATTATTTATAAAATATTAAAACTTTAATAATTTAAATTTATTATTTACAAATCTTACACATTTTACCAGTGAACTTCCAATACATCACTTTCAGTCTTAATCATTGTTTGTAGATTACAAATGAGATCTTATAACTAGAACAGGAGTAATATATAAATTTTTCAGAAACTTGCAACTTAACTAGTGTATTTAGCTAGTGTATTGTAATATTTTTTAGTAACTTCAAAGGTGGTATTTTTTAAATACGTAGCATATGACAAAAAAGTTCCTTAACCCTTTTAAAAGGTTATCCTGACAGAGGAACCATGAATTTTTTCGCATTGAAAGTGACAATTTCTGTTTAATGCAATAATACTTGCTGGGTGAAGATGGATGATTCAGAGACAAGCAATTGTGTACCTCTTCCTTCACTTTTTATCATCTCCTGAGGTTGCAATAACACTGATTTGAGCGCGGAGCAACCAATCCTGTCAGCTTTTCTCCTCCCGTCTTAAAATAATTGAGATCATATAAAATTTTACTGTATCTGCTTATTCATTTGAAGACATGTATGAAGGAACATGCATTCAGTCATCCTAAGTGTTTCCAGTCGGAAAAGGATGAAAAGGAAAGACGAGAATAGAGAACAGGAACAAAATATTGTATTGTTCTCGAAGTGGCTGGGATCATGCATTCTGACAGGAAAATATGTTTTTTATATTCAATCAAGATAGATTTTGACGATTTCATAGAAACATATTATGGCTGAGCGCTTTAAAAGCGTTGCCAACAATCAACATTATTCCCTCGTCATTAAAGCATGTTTCATAATCAGAATCGATGTTTTAGTCTCATGACCTACAAACTGCCCAAAAATCTGATCTGTCACAACTTACCGGAACGCGTGTAGTTATTTTGATAAAAAGAATAAAAGGACTATAGTCTTCTAACTTATCTTTGCTACCATTACTTAACAATCGTTGAGGTCTTTAGACCGGATAATATGCCGTTTAGATTCTTCCAATCAGTCAGTCTTTAAAATATTTTTTCCTACCAAGTGAAATATAGCAAGTGAATACCACAGGGCTGGGATGATGTTAAAAGCAATTTAGAAGTCATCATTCATATATACTACACATGACCTTGCAATTTTCTGGGTATTATTCTTTTTGTAATTTCCCAAGTCCAATTGCCTCCTGAAAAAGGTGAAAGAGAATACCTCTCAGCCAAAGCGCTCGACGAGGAGGTTTGAACAACAACAGAGGATTACAAGATTGATACTAAAAATAGCTTTTTTTATAAGATATTTTCACAGTTGAAGACGCAGGAACTCCAGAAATGATGATCATGTCCAGCCAAGAGCAATCGGAGAAACGACTTTATGTTTCCCATCTGACCATTCCAGATGACCAAAGGTGGTTGTGCCACTAGGCATCGAAGCCCAAGTATTGAATGTCACCGTAAAGCTCTTCTTCTCGTACATTTTGCTGAAACAAAGCGTCGTCGGTTCAACCTCAATCTTCACCGACGAAGACGGGGACGACACAGAAACCTTGTAAGTTCCTGGTTCTCCCACATTAGTCAGGATTCTCGTGTGTTGGACACTCATGGGTTTACCAGAGCCTGAAGCTGTTTTCATATTGACGGCAAAAGATGGGTAGTTCAAATCTTCCACCCTATACTTCTTTCTTGAGTCGCAGGTAAAGTCTTGTCCGGTGGCTTGCTTGATTTGACTTGAAGTATAGTCCAAGGCACATAAGAAGTTGAGGTAGTCATTGGTGGTAGCATCATACACCAGACCCGGATCAAGCGCAGCTGCGGGATCCACGTGTCCAGCTCCGAAATCAAATGGCGTCGCAGGTTTCCCAGTGGCAAAATCGAGTAAGGCCGCCCCATTTTTGTCGGTCGTGTAGGCCGTAGTCATGAGAGCAGATCGTATCGTCGCAGGACTCCAATCTGGGTGAGCTCCCTTCAGCATTGCGCCTAGCCCACTTACATGAGGACAAGACATGGATGTCCCAGAAATGATATTGAAGCTCACACGCCTCGTATCATAGTCCAGCTCAGACGGTCCAGCTGCGTGGGTCCACCCAGCTAGGATATTCTTTCCTGGTGCAATCAAATCTGGCTTCAGTATTCCTGGGGTCAAGGGATTTGGACCTCTGGAACTGAAAGCTGCAACCACCGGTGACGGTTGAACGTGTACCTTGGTGCCTCCGAAAGTAAGTGTAGCCCTCGGATTTCGGTCAGACAAAGCATATTTCTTTAATTCGTCGCCGGCTTTGTAACCCAAAGAAGCCGCGGGAGCGAGATATGCTTTTGCAAATATCTCTTCGCCGTCTTCCTTAGTGTTGATTAAAATCATCCCAAGCCCACCAGTTTTGTTCACCTGGAAGCCTGTATCCACACTATTAATGAATCCTTGCTCACATATCACGATCTTTCCCTTAACTTTCGAGGGAATTAAAGTGTGCTCGTCGCACAGAGCGGAAGGAGGGCTGCTTACATTACCCGCATAAACAAGGGGCAACGGATAACCAGGTAAGGGTTCGCCACTGTAAAGAGAAGCTCCGGTGTAATTCTTTCCGTTTCCGAGTCTGACATAGACCGGGAAGTCACGATCTATGGCTCCGGCGCCGACGTTGGTTATCCATGGCGCCATATTAGATAAGCTTTTCGGGTAGGGACCACCATTTCCTGCTGCAGCAGATACAAATATTCCATGAGCTGCGGCTTTGAATGATCCGATTGCGATAACGTCTTCATAATAATCAGTTGGATGATCGGCCCCGAGGGATATGGATATGATATTGACGCCGTCCTCGATGGCCTTCTCAATCGCAGCAAGAACGTCAGTCGTGAAGCAACCATATTCCCAACACGCCTTGTATATTGCTAGTCTAGCTTTTGTGGCCATCCCTCTTGCTTTCCCAAAAGCATAACCAAAGAGGCTAGCGTTTGCAACTATGGACCCACCTGCTGTAGAGGACGTGTGAGTTCCATGGCCTAGGGTATCCCTAGGTGATCTTGATTCTTCAGTTCCGTTGATGGTTCCTGCAGCTGCTTCACGCCCTTTTAAGAAATATCTTGCACCCACTAGTTTCCGGTTACAGCTTGATGCGTTGAAGTCTTTCTCTGTCTCACATTCGCCCTTCCATCTACTGGGTACTGGTCCAAGTCCGGCATCGTTGAAACTTTGTAGCTCAGGCCATACGCCAGTGTCGATTACTCCGATAATCACGTCGCTTTCTTTCTCAGTGGCAGGCAAGTAATTAGTGCTGCCTTTTTCTAATCCAAGAAACTGTGGTGTTCGAGTAGTGTGAAGCTTATATACAGTCTCAGGGATGGCAGATAACACTCCTGGTTGCTTTGCAAGCAACTCTGCTTCTTCATTGGTTAGCCTCGTGGAGAAGCCTTGGATTGCATGTTTGTAGGCATAGAGCATCTCTGCAGAGTCCGATATTGATCTTAGTGATGAAGCATACCACTGGAGCTGATCGTTGAAACTAGATGGCATAGTGGATGGGTCCATTTGAATAATGTACGTGGTCTTAGATGGCTGCGTTTTCTTGTCTGCTACGGTGGATTTACTAGAGAAAATTAGCAGCAGAACAATCTGAAGAAACTTGACGATCAACATCTTCTTCATTGTTTCCTCAGCGTCCTCAGCTCACTGGAGAGTTCGAATTTCAGTTAACTGAATATTTGGTTTCTTTGTTGTTTGCTTGTAAAGTGCTGGGCCAGTTAACTGGTATTTATGGTAGAATTGGGACTGCGTAATCTGCTAATTTAGGAAAGGATTATTCTGCTGGTAAGTTAGTTTCAAATCCCCGTTTGAGCTTGGAGGGTTTCTTGTGCAAGTTGCCTCAGGAACTGAAATGATATTACAGCCCCAAAAGAAAAAAGATGGCGAGTAATACGAGACAAAAACTTTCAATGTGATGAAGAAAAAGGAAAGAGTTAAATAATTGTGCGACTTGGGGCATCAAGAAATGGTAATCTGCATCCTCTTTTTTACCTCTATCGGAAAGATCCCTGGTCCGTCAGGTTTCAAACTATTCTTAAGCGGGTTACAATCTATACATCATGTACCAGCCATATATGGATTCTGCATTCGTCACTATGAGGAGGACGCCACATATGATCTGTTCTGCAATATATACAATCCGTACGTAGATCAGAAAGATAGTGGATTCATGACGCGAAGCCTGAAGGGACAAGTGGAAAATGAAATTCCGCATGCACTCAATAAGCTTTTTCATGCCATGTGTTAGTTCACAACGCGTACTTATGCCATATTTTCCTTTCAACTTTGCATGAAAAAGGTTGAGAGGTGCCGTGCATTCAAGGGGGGGAAAAACCAAAAGGGAAGCTGTTTTCTCTGAAGTTCTTATGCATTTAGGACTGAGGAAAAAAAATAGAATTTTCACTTGGAAATTCAGAAATAGCCAGGATTTGATTATAGTGGAAGATCCACTCAGTAAGCTTTCTGATGCAATAAGACATCTGAATATTGTACACTACAGAAAGTGCATGATATTTACGCGTATCTATCTATAACCGGAAAGGTAGGAGGAAAATGGAGTTTGCTTGGACCTTGCGGATTATAGTTTTAGCAGAAGCAGATGGAGATAAGTTTCAACTTTCAAGTAGGATAAAGGTTTGCTGATTGAGAGAATGATTAGATCATTAGGAACATTTAATTAAGTGGAAATTTTTATAACTTGTAAACTATGTTCTTTCTGTTTTAATGATGCAACTAGCTGGAGTGGTGGACGTACCATTCCTTAATGCTAGCCGCATAGGTTAAGCACCCTACCTTTTCTGATTCTCAGTGTTTTTGTTTGCTGGAAAGTAGTGAAATAATTTGATATGTTAACTTCCCCAGAACCCCAGCAGGATTAATTAGTAAAATGATGCCATCCATCAAACCAAATTATTGCAAGACTATACTTCATAGACTTACCACCCGTATGTGGAAAGCAGCGTTTGTAAAGTAAGAGGACGCTAATTGATGAAAGCTATACGACAAAAAAAAGTAGGGCTGTTCTTGAGTTTATTGTAAATTTGACGTTACTGCTATAAATGACACTGTTGAGACCTTAAATTATTCAATAAAGGAAGTATATCAGCTAGGATGCCGATTTTGGTAGACATCAGGTTAATTGGTGCCATGCCAAAACCTATGATTGATTGGCAGGATCCATCCATTACTACTGATGTCTTTAATTTCTTTCTACGATGCAGTACGTTGTCGTATCAGTTTCCACCAATAGCAAAGAGAAAATGTGAGAATCAGCAGTCAGGAAATGGAAAGAAAAGGGTCTTGAATGATTCGTGGCCAGTGGAACAAAATAATTGTATAGAAGCATCTTATAGAATCCCTTCCTGAGTTGAATGATATATCAGGTTCTGGCAGGTTTTGCCTCTGAATAGAATTGACATCCCATAGAGATTCATTGCCTGGATCATGATCATTATTATATTCAATCCTTTTTTTTTTGGCCGGGATACGAATCATTATGTTTCAACTGATCAGCACAAAGATGCACTTGCACACGAATGTTAGGAGGTGTGCCCTTTGTGTAATTTTTAATGTCATTCTTACGATCGAAGTACTTCACTATTTCGATGCTAGCTCATCACATTATAAGCCGGGTGTTTGCAATTTATTCACTTCCTTTTCTAAATTTTGAAAAAATTTAAACAAAGCGATTAATGTTGAAGCAAATAATCATATTATTTAAGGGATAAGAATCACTCTGCTTTCCACCAGCTTTATAAATCCGCATGCTAAGGAATTAAAATTAAGGGATAAAAATTACAAACTTAATAAATTCACATAATGAGCACTTATTATTTCCAATTACAAACCGGTTAAATCCATAATATGTAAAGTGAAAATAACAAGTTCTGGATTAAAATACTCAAAAAATATTTTTAGTTAACTAAAAAATATAAATTTATCAAAATAATTTGGTGAATTTTGGTAATTAAAAATTTATAATGAGAAATTTATCTCCAATTTTCTCTTGTGCTAAAAATAAATTAAAAGTATTTTTAATCTATAATGAGCTATATTATTTATAATTCATAAAAATTATTTTAATTTATAATTAGATATATATTGATTAAAAAGCATTTATAATTTATAATTTTTTTAGTTATACTCTTTGTTAATTAAAAATACTTTTTTAAATTTAAAAATAATTTTTGGTTAATTAAAAAGTATTTATAATTTAATGTTAAGAATGATATTATTTTCAGAATTAATTTGAAAATAAAAAATCCTAACTGTGAAAGAACAAGTCTTAAATTCATAATCCCAAAAACGTTTTTAATGCCAAAAATAACATTATTTTGACACAAGTCCTAAAAATACAAGTCATGATTGTGAAATCACAAATTAGGAGTTCAGAATGCTTTTAAGTTTTTTTAACGTTAAAAATTACTTCTTTTTATAAATGGGGGTATTTAGGTCTTTTTTTTAATATTTCATAATTCCTATTCGAGTCTAACTTCTAACGGAAATTATATAAATTTAAGATCCCAAATTTTAATTTTGTATATTCTAGGATCTTCAATTTGACTTTTTCCTCTGAATTTAATCAATCATTCGATAATTAATAATAAATAATTAAAAATAAAAAGAATCCCAATACTTTTTTCTCGATTTCAGTCCGATTTACTTATATTTTTACATAAATTCAATCATGAAATGTTACGATTACAATATTTTTATTAAATACAATGGCTCTTTGCTTATTTTCAATGAAATCTTACCTTCGTTCAGTTCAATGGTTCATTGCGCAGCTAATTATATCTAGTTAACGATACGACTTATTATTAGATGGATTGTTAATTATCGGTTATCAGTTCTAGAGTTTTTGGCGTGAGTAATCGGTCCTAATTACTCCGTCCATTTTAAAGACAGATTTTGTATTTCCTCCATTAGTTAAATTACAAAACCTTGTCCGCCTTTTTTATATTTCCATGCTGAAGAAATCAAAAGTTTAAAAAAAAATCATGTTTATTTTCCCTAATCCAATAGTGGCCTTATCAAATTTCTCTGTTCAATATTTTTTCCCCTTCAAAATAGTAATTATTTTCTTAAAACAGAATCTTGATTACATAAATATAAAAAAGATATAGATGGATAGAAAATTAATGATAGGAGAGGAATTTTAAAAAAAATTTTAAATCCCAAAACTATAGTGGGGAACTTAAACTATAGATGGTATACATGGAATTTTCATAAAATTTCAAAATAAATAATTTATGATAAATATATGATCTTTTTAAATTTACTTGTTTAATATTTTTTCTTTAAAATGGTTCTTATTTTTTTTTTAGAAAAAAATATATTCTTGATTACGTAAACATAGAAAAAGGATATAGATGGATAATAAATAGTTTTTTTAAAATTTAAACAGATGATAGAAAATTGATAGGATTCCAAGTCTTTCAAGAATTAAATTCGATAACATCATATATATATATATATATATATAAAAGCAACCACATTAGAAGAAGGGATGCGGCTCCTCACTCCTCAGACATTCATGATCGTCTCGTGGCGCCAAGCAACAAGAGCGAACGGGGAGGGTTAAAGTTGTGGCAAGTACTGCTTTTATCCTCTTCGATTGAATTGCACTGATCAGATAAGCTAGCAGTAAGACTTTTGGTTTTTAATCAATGAAAAATTCAGTATCTTTTTTTAAATTATTTTGCTTGATTTTTGCTCTTATGGGAGAGTTGGAGAATTTTATTTGGTTATTCCCCTTTCACATAGGAAGTGGAGAACTAAACCATAAGTAAGAAAGGAAGGAGCTAATATTTTTTGAGTTTGATGTTTAATTATTACTGTTCTCCGTCAGTTTTTTTTCAAACAACCTCTTATTTTGAATTCTTCCTGCTTCCCAAAAGGCTATGGCCGATGATATTATTGTCGAAGTTTTTCGCGGATACGGGTTTAATGTTCTGCCGGTGAATTATTCTCTTTGTCCGGACGATGTACCTCATCCCAATGGTGATCCATACTTCACTCTGAAATTCATCAAAGATAAACGGTACTATGAAGTTCCTCGCCTGCACCTTAATAGTGCCAAGAGCAGTACTATTACCATCCCTATGCGCAGGATCTCAGCGAACTCAATCAAGCAAATAACAGACCAAATGTTGTCTGCTTTTGATATCCCAGAACCTGATCGCAACTTAATGGCAACCAACATTTTGAATGTCGCAGGGAACATGCTTCGTAATACGCACAAGAATGACAAGATTCTGAACATAGTTGTGTATATCGGGGTTTACATCTATTACCGTGACAATGATGATTATGATCAAGCTCTGGAGGCATCTATGGAGGAACATCAGCATACTAATGGGTCGGTGCCTGCCAGTGATCCGTCCATTGAGGGATTATGTATTGGAAAGAATAGCCCCGGAACAGCGTAGAGAGATTATTGGCACGCCTGCCCGTGATTCGTTTGCCGCATCGCAACAACGAATGTCCCTTGTACCATTAGTTTTAAGTATTTAAATTGTTGAATTGTAAATCGTCAAATTCGGAAATTTACAACTTAAATAAAGTAAGAATATTTTTGTGTTCTCATACAAAAAATTTTAATCAAGACGGTGCGGTGAAATTTTAAAATTTTTTGGGTTAACTAATATTAATTGGCTAGTGAGGAAGTTTATTAAAATTCTCCCTAAATTTTCCTTAAGTAATAATGTTTACCCAGTTTTGATTGTGGTTTAATTTTGTGGATTCTGTTTGAAGATTATCAAATGATACGACATTTTTCTAGAATGTAGCTATGCTTTAAATAATTTTTTTAAATGAATAACATGCATCAAGTAATTTTTGTTGAGATATATATAACACCATTATAAAAATCTCTAATAGACCTATGTAATTTGTCATTGTAATACCACTCTAATTCTTATTGCAAGTCACTTTAATTCATTTTCACATACTACGTCTGGTTTTAATTATAAGACCTCGTTTGTATTCAACAAATGATGTTTTATAATTAGGATTGGAAGTAGTATTAAGGAATGCATTAAATTAATAAGAATTTTCAAATATATTCTTATTAAAATTCTCTCTCTATTTACAAATCATTCTCACCTCCCTCTGCTTTTTTGCTCTCTTTTCAAAGAGAATTAAGAGTAAAATTGAAAAACAATCATTAAATACCTTACAAATAACTTGTATTTAGTACAAAAAAATAAAAATCTCCCGTCGGAGTGTTATTGTCGCTCATGAAAATTTTTGGTCATGGCATTCATTTCCTAGGATTTCATTGTGATTTTCCGTTGGAAATTTAATGTTACCACCATTTATATTTGACTATCCCACGCTAAAAATTAAATATAGGCCTTTCCTTTGACCGAAATTGTTAGAACAAAAAACTTCTCAAATTTTTCTTGTATTGCATAATTCAACACAAAAGTTGAAAGAATTCTCACAAATGCTTAATGTGAAAATTCTCATGTACAGTATAATTGATAGAATTCTTTTCAATCTTTTAATTTATGCCTGGGAATTAGGGGTAGATATAGGTTAGTTTAAGCTAAGCTTTTAGCTAAATTGATGTGAGCCTGCGACACGGATTTGGAATGAGGGTCTTTTTTAAGGCTTAAGTGTGTGCTTTTAAAAGATCAAAAGTTCGAACAAAGGTTTAAATCCCCACTAAAAGGAGTGTTCACATTTAATACCCAATAATATCTCGAATAAGATTATTTCAAATAAAAAGATACCTATATTTAAGGGGGAAAAAAAGATTGAAAGCTTTTTTTTAAAATCTATTTAAAATGCCTTTGAATAGGCTTCAAAAGCCCATGTCTACTTTCAAACCCACTTTTTAAAATTACTTGTCACCCTCAAGCTCTTTGACCAAACATGTTGACCTTAACATTTATTTTTTTTTTTTGTGTTAGAGCTTATAAACTATAAACACAAAATATGGGAATCTCATGAATTTTCATAAAAAAAAGATAATTATATTGGATAATATAGGACAGTCTTTTCAAATTTCGGTTTAATATTTTTTTCCATGAAAATAGTACTTATTTTTAAAAAACAGAATTTTGATTACATAAATATAGAAAAAGACACAGATGGATAGAAAATTGATGATAGAAGAGGAATTTTAAAAAAAATTTAAATCCCAAAAATATCGCGGGGAATTTAAACTAGAGAGAGTGTACTAATAGAACAGTAGATTCTCACAAAATTTCAATAATAGCTAAAATATATATTTTATTCCTTAACCTTTTATAAAGTTTCAGTTTAATCTTTTAATTTTAAAAAATATATTAAAATCATTAGTATTAAACTATGATTTTTTTATAATAATTATGACTGTTTTAAAAATTAAATTTAATACGTTAGCGTTTGAAAGTGTTTTATCAGCATTCAAGATCTCAATATTATTATTTTTTATTAATGATTTTAATGTTAAAAAACTTAAAATATACCTTTTAAAAATAAAGGATTAAACTGAATCTTTGTTTAATGTTATTAAGAGAATACTTCAGCTATAAATCCAAAAAAGGATTGGGTGCGGATAGGGCTAGTCCCTCATAAAGTGACAAATTAAATTTTGAATATTTATTAAAACAAGTACTTATATTTAGTGTCTGACGGTATTTTGAATATAGCTGTAAAAAAAAATCACTCTACTTTCCCCTCATTTTAAAAGTGCAACTATCATATCAAACCTAATCTCAATTTCCTACGGTGTGATTTCGTTAGGACGGATGTGGCCATGCTAGAATCATAGTGAATACTTGGTCAAAATATTTCAACTCTCTGAGGGGCAAATGTAAATTAAAATTGAATAGGATAAGTTTTATTATTGCTATTGTTATAAACTCGGAGTAGCAAGTTTTGCCTTCAACGCGCAATGAAGCCGTCAAACTGAAAATTGAGGTAAAGATAGGCCTGCGGGTTGGGCTACGTCTTATAGATTTTCTCTTCCGGTTCGAAGTCGGCCCATTTAATGATTTTTTTTTTATGGCTAACGTGACGGTAATGCTTCTTTATTATTTATTATTTCAAAATTGAATTGAAACAGAAATATCCACCCAAAACCAACGGGTGATGAGATGGGATCTGGCAGAAAAAATTAGTCCCTCATAACATGGAGAATTAATGTTCGAATCCTTATTGAGAGAGGTGAATGCATTTAATGTCTGACAATGATTCAAATATGATTTGTCTCCAATAAGAGATACATATGCTTTAAAAAAAAAAAAGAAATACCCACCCAAAAGGACAGAACAAGGTAGATTAGAGATTGTCATTATTCATATCGCAACTTCTCACAAAATATTTTTAATAATTGAGAGCGGAGATAACATAATCCTGATGAAGAGAGGGAACAAGGAAAAACAAAGAGAATTCAAATATCACTGCGTAGTTAATGGAGGGGGTGAATCCTTTGTAGGGATTATATAATAACAAGATAGAAACAGAAACACGAATATAGAAGTTTTTTTTTTTTTTTAACTTTCCTATAAATCTATATGACACGGTTAGAAGTACATAGCCACGATGCAAAACGAGCAACATAAAACCTTTGTATCTAATCTATATAATACCACAATCACACAGATGAAAATAAAAGAACGTGTAAAAAGCTAAATGATGACCTCAACTATAGTGATTCTAATCTTCCCGTGTGCGTGATTAATCAGCGATTATAAGAAATTCAAATTCAAAAATTAATAATACGTATTAACAAAAGAGAATTGTAGAACAGCGAAACTTCAAATCATCAATATTATACAATAACAAAAAAGAAAAGAAAATCCAATCAAATAATACTCACAAAATAGTATGTTTTGAGTTTTACCTCTTCCCCTCTCACGCACAGATTTTATCATGTAATTTATTGAAACCTGTTTCAGACGATATCGGACAATCATGAATACATACCATATACGTCATGGCAGTAGGACCAATGCCATGCCGTCAGTTGTGTGTGGATAGAGTCATAGCCAGGGCTGCAAAAATAAACGAATATTCTTTGATAAACTTGAAATGTCGTGAAAGGGAAGGCTCTTAAAGTCCGTTATTCTATCCCTAATGCAATATTTCTGCAGAATAGTAGCTACTTGTATAGAGAGGGAGAAGGGTAATAATAAAGCCAAAGGAAAAATAGTCCCCAGATCTAAAGCGTAACAGAGTCGGAGGCTAATTGGACATGTGATGCGAGCTTTATGTGCTCATTCAAGGCCACACTTCTGTCCTGGCCCTTCTTTCTTCTTCTTTAATCGCTAAATAGACGGCGCCGTCTTAAGCAACAAGGTGATTCGAGGAACCCGGACATAACTGCGCACCGCGTGGGTTAGCTGAACTGAATTTTAGTTCAGCTCACTGAAAAGGAGGAATTCCCATTTGTTGGTCCAATTATTCGTCACCCGCCCACCAACTTGTGATCTGTTTAAATTTTACTTTTAGAGTTGCCGTAAACAAATGGACCATTAATTCAAGCCCTTTGTTTTACTACTAATTAGGATTAGGACGCCCTCACAACAATTCCATATGATATTCCCACACTTGGGTTAATTAGCCAAGCATTTGTAATGATGAATCGGACGTGGACATGCTTGTGGCTGTGGGGTCCATAAATGCCAACCCTCCTTCTAGGTGTTAGCTACGAACTTAGAATCTTCTTCAGCCCACTCTTACCTTCTTTCCCCGGCTGTCGGTTCTTCCGGTTCGTTGTGTACGCTAACCTTAGGCGCAGCTGTCATCCGTCTGCTGGGGATCGAATCGCTTTTGTTTGCCTTCGTTGATTATTGAATTCTTAATTAATAATTAAGGTTGTATCCATACATCTTTACGCGTATGTTGGTTATTTCTTGTTGGCGTAAACTGGGTTTCATTGTCATTTGACGTATTCTGTTTCATCCCTTGATAAACTCAACCACGATTCTCAGTTCTTCAAGATTGGCTGATATTTATTTAAAGACAAAATATCCTCAGAGGCTGCTTACTAAATAGACTCATTAAACACGCGGCTTGAATTATGACTCCACGATGAAAGAAACAAAAACGCCGATGTTGTTGTCCATTTAAATAACTCAGAAATGGATGAAATGTGAGGGGGTGAATGGGTAAACCTTCCGGAAGTGGAAATTGTGGAACGCGTGACCTAAAATTACAAAACGTGTACACAGTCTTTTCTTATAGTTTCTTTTAATTGGACCACAAAAACGTGTACGGAGGCCGGCGTCCAAATTATGGTGAAATTCCGGATAGATAACCACGAAGTGTGGACAAGGAGGCGCGAGTATTTAAAAGCAAAAACCCGGTTCTTGATTAACACGCAAAGGACAGAGTCGAACATGTCAAAAGAATATATGCTTCGTTTTGATGCAATTGACAACAAAGTGGCCTAAAATTGGGCACATGCCTTGCCAACCAAACACACCATGATTTGCCTTCCTCTTAAATGACGGGTGCCGCCCTGTGCCTATCAATTAAGACGCCGTAACCCACACACAGTAAATTTGAAAAGTGCCTGGTGATAAGTGTGAAGGGGAAAAGAAGGACACGTATGTTATTACAAAGCAACAAAACTTCGAATTCCTTTTCCCACACATTCAAAACACATCCATGATCCATCCCCCCTTGTAACTCGTTCCGTGTAGTTTGGCATCTCTGGCCGTCTAACCACACCGTTGAACGACGCGGCACGACACTTTACATTAATTTAGAAAATTAACTGAGTCCGCGTTGGAAGACAACCATCGATCAGTAAATCCACGCGTCCTCGTCATCGTCTTAGCTCTTCCACAACCTCCAGAAAAAGTCCAAAACCTCGTCCTTATCCACGCCAACCATCCTCCATTTGCTCTGCTCCTCGATATTTCTATTTTAGTATTTGTCTGATTTTAGTTATTTACCCATAAGTTAGGCAATCGAATCTTTTTCTTTCTTTCCTTTTTCTTTTTTTGGGGGGGAGCAACGGCAGATAGCCTGCACTTTTCGCGTGAAGTGGTGGTGCACAGCGGACACTGAGGGGAGCTGTGCGCTCTGTGCTAACAGTAAAAACCGTCAACAACGTCGATAAGAATCAGGACTTGCCCCACCCTTCACGCGAATCTGGTGTTTCGTCACGGCGCAGGTCAGGCGGCGCATCCACAACTCTGAGCCGTCGGAGAGAAGGAAAACAGAGACGTGCGAAATAGAAGGACAAAAATGAATGAATTTTAATTAAAATAAATGAATTGAATTTCCAATGTCAAACTACAGAGTCTAACCAGTGAATAGGATCCGTGTACTGTATGTACAGGAACAAATGAATCCCGAAATGCCCTGACAAATGAAGAATTAAAAGAACAAACTAAGAATTTGATTCAATTTGATGTCACTTCCTAGTTATCTGACTCTAACCAAAACATATGAATATATGCTGATTCAGTGATCTTCCTCGATTTTGGGTGCCATCAAAAGACGCGGCTTCTTGACCGGCAAAGGGCTCTCCACCTCGTCGTCCCCGGGAGTTAAGAACTTGGCCGAGAAGTCGGGCAGAGCGGGAAGGTTCAGGTCGAAGTCACGGTGGCTGTGGCTAACGGTATGTGTGGATCCAACTCCTTCCGAGGCAGTGACAGCGCTGCTACCACCGCCAGCGGCGGCTGCTCCGCCGTCATAGTGACAGCGCTTGTGACCTCCCAGGGCCTGTCCGGTGGGGAAGGACTTGTGGCAGATAGAACACTCGTGGGACTTACCCCCCGCGTTGGATGCAGTTGCAGTGGTGTTTGCAGAAGTACTTGTGACGGCGGAGGAGGCGGATTGATCTTCCCCGGGAGCGCCGCCTGCAGTGAGTTTTCTGTGACTGGCCTTATGTCCACCAAGAGCCTGGTAAGAGGAGAAAGTCCTGTCGCAAACAGAGCATTTGTAACTGAGCTTAGGGGCGGTGGTTGGATCTGTTGCGGACGGTGGAGCCGACTCAGATACAGCCGGGGGAAGATTGTCCTGGGGGGATCTATGGCGGTCGGAGTCGGTGGGATGGGTGGGGGAGACGGCGGAGCCACCGCGAGCCAGCATGATGAGGCAGAGAGCGAGATACTCTTCCTCGGCGGTGCATGAGGAAGGATGGTCGAGACGGGAACGCTTGGAACGCTTGCGCTTGGTCCATGGCTCCAAGGAGTGAAGATTGGAGTCCAATTCGAAAGGGAAGGAGGGAGGAGCGGCAGTAGGGGACTTGAGAGCTTCCAGGGCCATGTGATCTGACCGCAAAGCCGGAACTGATACGGGCAAGTTAAGAGGGAGAGGGAGAGGATTGTTGAGGAGGGGTTGGTTATAATTAGAGTTGAATGGAGAATGAGTTGGAGTGATGAGAGTGAGGAGGGAGATTTATAGGGAGGAGAAGGAGAAATAGAGAGTTGGGGGGGAAGTTGCGTGCCAAGTAGTGAGAAAAGTAAGCGCGGTGTGCAAGTCATTGCATCTTAATTTAATCATATATATAAAAATCGAATAAAAAGGAGGCTAACAGAAAGGGTACTGGTACATCGCAACAAGACAGAAAGAGAGAGCTTTCTTGGTGGCTAAGGGCATCCATCCGTAAGTCGGTCAAACAAAGTGTCACGCTGTATTGCGGAGGAGTGACAGTGAGAGAAGTCACTAGGGAGGACCGAGCGGAGTCGGAAGCGAAGACCCGTTCTAAGGTCAAAATCCACCAAAAAGGACCCCGCTTTTTAATTATGGAGGAATCACTGTGGAACTTGAGTTACAATAGTAAATGTTGAGATTGAGATGGCGGTTTGAATGGAAAGAGCTGGTCCGCAGCAGCCGGCTGAGACTATTCCCTATTGTCAATATCTATCGTGTGGGTTAGAGGCCGACCTTATAAAAAAACCGAGTGAAGTTTGACGAGTTGAAAATCCTCCTCCGTTCATGTATCTCAGCAAATTTATGAGTCAGGCTCTGGAACACCGCCATTTGGTCGGCTTCCATACACTGCTTATGTTTGATATGAGATCACCGGACCAACCCGCCCGGATTTCTTGGGGGAGTCACTTTTCTTTTTTCTTTTTAATTTTTTCCCGCTTTCCTAAGTTGATGTGTTCCGCCTTGCATTTATTTCTCTCAGTAACACCGGAGCCATGATATTATCACTTATCTTCCCTCCAGAAAATATGGAAAATTATTGCATGATTCTAGACAGAATGTTGGCCTGAATTAATTTACATTATATTGTCTTGTTTCCCGTGACATTCATTCCCTTTTCACGCCAACTGATCGGATGTTACTCTAAAATTGAGATAGGTGCCATAACCAACTAAATAATGAGTGCGCTCCAAATCATTTACATCCTCCGAGTTCGTTTTTAATTTTGCGTTTACTACTGTGTAGATAAGGGAAAATAAGACCGTAATACTCTTATATTCTTTATTATTAGATTCATTTAAGTATATTACGTAGTTTTAAAAAAACTGTTAAAATTAGTTAGAAATAATAAATATGTTGGAAATGTATTTTTTTCAAATATACTCGTATTTAAAAGTGGATAGGTGTGAGTGAGGAAAAAAAAAGAGAGAATGCATAAAAAAAAAGATAATGAGATAGAGTATATTAATCAAGGATAAAATGGATAAAAATAAATTTATTATTTAGACAAACACAAAAGAAATTTTATAAATAGAAACAAAGTAATTCAAAAAATTGGATCTAAGAGACGGAGACGTTATTAAACAATTAAGTGAGCGGAGTTTCTGGGCAAGGATGTATGGTTGAATTTTAACCAATCGCAGTCAAATATATGCTCGGACAAACTCTCACGTAACTCCGATCTAACGGCAAAAAAAAAAAAAAGGATTTGAAAAGTTGTCGTTCCTATCTGACTGCGCGCACTTTAAATCTATGGGATATGTAAACAGGTCTTAAACGTATGCAAGGAAGCTTGTAGTTAAAATGGAGATCAAAGTTAGCTGGCTAATAAATAACCTAATAGAGGACATTGTGTGAAGAAGAAGTTGATAGAATGTGGCGGGGAATGCAGCGGAAAAAGGGAGGGAAAATTCGGGGGCGTGACGGAAAGGAGAAGTTGGGATTGACGAGTGGCTTGGAGTGAAATAACACACGTGGATGCACTTTATTACTCATCCAAACTCTGTAAAGGGCAAAATGGAATTGAATTTGGATGAATTGAAGTGGCGGATCTGTGAGACACGTCCCACAAGATTGCGGGGTCTGGGGTTGTGTAGAGTCATGAGTCGGCTGTCTGGAAATCTACGCGAAGCATCCGGTTCAATCCGAACACCCCCACACGTGCGCCTCCTTATAAATCAATCTCCTCAACTCTTCCTCTTTCTGTTACTGTCCCGGTTTTTCAGCCTCGTCTTGTGCACACACCCAGGTCCCCTTTTCTGTTCCTTCTTGTGAATACCGAATTTAAGCTCACCTCGTTCAAATATAATAAATATCGCTGCAGCGAAGGGATTGGGTTTTCCAGGAACAACGATGCCATTTCGATTCTAAATATAAAATTTAGTTTGTAGTGTAAATTATATCATCAAGTATAAATCAGGTATTATATTTAGAATTGGAGGTGGTCAACTACTGTCTAATAAAAAAACATCAAACTGGTGCACAATTAACATTTCTTAAATAGGCGAATTAATGTGATTGATTCAAGCGTGCACATGTAGGCAGCATATGGCGAAACACAAAACAGGATCGAGTAGTGCTGCTCCATTTCTTGAATAAATCAAATTAATGTGCTGTAAGAAATCGTAACATTATGGGTTATAATTTTCAGTGTAAATGCGTTGGGGTTCCATTTTATGTAGGTGCCTGGCAAGAGACGCCCGTTCACGTGTCTCTTTCCGGCCCCGAGCTACATGGACAGTTGTGAGCTGTGACGGTGAAAGAGAAAGTTCTGCGTCAGACTCTGTGGGTTATTCCTATTTTTGATTTTTCTTGGTCCCCTGCTGTCACCGACTCAGATAGCTTAGGAATATAGGATGAAATAGAGCGGACTACTAACGCGGACAAAAAAATGTAAACCTTTTTTTTTTTTTTTGTAATGGTGCGTTCCTATCCATTTGATGAAAAAAAACAATTATTATATCAAATAAAATTAATCTATGTTTTCCGCCCTTTTTTGGTTTAACATTATCATTTTGATTTCTTGCGTTTAGCATTTCATGTGCGGAACCGATGACCATCAACGGATGAAGTTTTGTGAGCCTCTTTCTCAGAGATTATTTTAGGGGCTAAGCTGCGTCAGCATCTTTAATAATAATTGCAGAACTATTGTATTGCCAATCATTAGGCACATCAAGATGAGTACACAGAGCTATATCCCTATAGTAATCCCCAGCATGTCCTGTCTTAGCTCCTACTTATACGGTGCAATAATGACCTGAACTTCGGTGAAAACCATGGAATGCCCCTCTACTAGTCCACCGTGCATACTAATTTTGAAATTGTAAATAATAATAATAAAAGTTACCTGCCGAGTGCAGCACCATCCCGTAGAAGGCAGGCGGCGTAACGCGGCTTGAAAGCTGGTGTCCAGATCCCAACTTGGGACTCTCGCGGCTTTCCCACTCTGTAAAGCATATGTACCCTTTCCCATCTCTTCCGCCCCAAGCAACCCCCATTTCTTGTTTTTCATCATATTGCATATCACCCCATTCATCATTCTAATTTTTTATTACTTCTCCGATCTTAAATATAAAATTCTTATATAGTATATATAAGAGTTTTATATTTAGGATTAGAAGAATATTATTAGACAAAAGTTCATCAAAAAACTTGAAATTATTAAATTTAAAATCAGAATTAGTAACAAAATATTGGATTTGCAAATAACAACATATTTATAAAAAAAAATTTATTTACAATTTAATAATTTAAATGTTATTTTTGTGGGAACTATTATCACATGGGTCTCGCGCGCCCCGTCCAACACGGTTCAAGTCTTGTAAATTGATAATTAATTTTTTTATAGGAAAATTTAGCTGTCAAAGGATTAATGCGCAATTAACGTCTGATGTCTGAGCTTTATTGATAGTACAGAGTGAGGAAGGTGGATTAGGTGGGAGACGAATTGGAAGTGTACAGGACCTTGGTGACTAGTGAGAGCCAAGAGAAGCACGTGATAAATATGTCATTTCCATAATAACAACAACAACAACAGGATTTGTGGTTGTTTTAGAATGCCCCGCAGCCGAAAAGGAATACTGACTCAGACTGCCCAATAATATGGAATATTGGGTCCCAAACAAGCTTCGGTTTTGCTCATGGGTTTTAATTTGGATCCATGACCCTCGCTAAAATTAAATTTAAAAAAAAAAAAGAATAAATAAAATCGACTGATCAGGGGTCGCTATGCCAGGAATGCGTTATGATGTAGGTGACCAGACCAAATGAAAGGGGAATTAAAATCGTGGGATTCGTCTAAAAGAGCCTTTCAGCTGGGGGAATATTGGCAGATTGGCAGGTGAACAAGTATTGATAACCGAAACTAAACTTAAATTAAATATGGATAACAAAGAGGGGAAAAAATCAGGTGACGCATTGCGATATGTGTGTGTATATATAAGAAGGTGACAAGAAACAAGTGGAGGGAAAGGGGTATTAGCGGGAATTACGTGACTTGCAAGTTTGAAGCTTGAAACTTGAAAGGAATATGTAATATAAATAGGGGCCGCGGGTCACCTGCAGCAACCCCTCCTCAGGGTTCCATTTGGTTTCATCACTGATGCTCTCCACCCCCCCCTCCGGAACAAAGGAAATGGCAAAACCTTTTTTTTTTTTTAATCGTGAATAAATAACTTGAATAATAAAAAGTGTTTGAAGAGGGGAAAAAGAAGGGAAAAGATATTAATCATTCGAATGCAGATGATGCAGATGAACAATACCAAATATTGGTCCTAGATGTATAGGAAATAGCCGGTGAGTTGATTTTCATTTTATCCATTTTATCTTACATTTTACCATTTTTTTGACACTAATTTATCCATCCTATAAACTATTGTCATATAATTCAATGTTACATGAAGAAAGTTTAAGGAGATTGTTTCATATTTGTTAGAATTAAATCATTTATTTAATCCTTTTAATTTACTTAAATTAATTGAGTAAATATTACATTAAGGATGGGGATTAATTCTTAAAAGAAAATTGGATGAGACAGTCAGAAGTAGGAACTCCAACCAACTTATTTTTTGAACAATTGCTTTCACTGCAACTGAGTCCAGTTCCTGGATATATCTGAGGTCCGACCACCAGTTTTCCCCCCAGCTTCTCGGACAAATGAGTTCATTCACCCAAGAACCGAAAAAGTACAACAGCAACAAAAAGGCCAACCCAGCCCAAATGAAAAATCAAAGAAAACAAAAAGTAACTTTAAGATACGGACCCAATAGGCTTTCAAGAGGACTGAGACTTTAGTCCCTACGGACAATTTCAGGAACGTCGGAGTTTTATGTTCCTCTCAGATCTCACTGACCACAGTGCAACAAAAGCTACAGTTCCTTTCTGACCAAAAGTGAATTACCATGGGGTCACTATTTTGGGTGCTTAACCACAAATACCATCGTTTCATTTTAGAAATAATAAACACTATCGTTATTATACAGATATAAAATGTACATACAACGCATTATTTTATGGGAAAATTATTTCAAGTTTAAGGCCAAATGCGATTTAATTAATTTTTTTTCCTTTGTGCAATGAGTGAGCCAATTTACAATTTTTTTCAGACAAAAAAAATTATCAATTTTGGTGTCACAATTGCATTAAATTAAAAAACAGAAGTATTTGTGTAAGCTTCCGATATAAATGAACAGGGCATGAGAATATGAATCACGAAAGGAGGCTGAAGCAGAAAAAATGCATGAATCACGAAATGGAGGCTTGCAGCTGCAGTCCTGCAGCCGCTCTGGTGGACCAAAATGCCCTTGCCTTTGATCAAGCGTTTGACGAAAGATCCAGCACTTGGACCCCGTTGATCTTGTAATAATGAAATTACGAGACTTTTAATAAAGTAAGCAGATCTGTAATCCAAAGCTACGAATTGATATCGATCCTTTTTCTCCATTTATAATCCATGTCATTCATCATATTTTTAAAGATAAGAATGCAATCAACTTCCCTAGTGCGCTCGTTGAATTCGTTGTCTCCTTTTACTAGCTACACTACCCTCTTCTCTTCGCCTCCAACCTCGGTTTCTAAGGATCTCCAATCCGTCATCGTCATTCTTACCGGGGAACCCTCTCCACACTGATCGATCTGCCCCCGCAAGTTTGCGTTCTCCTGGTAATTTCTCACTTTTACCGCTGATATGTGCAAACCCCACAAATAACCTTCGCTACACTCTCTTTGTCGAATCTGATTTACTGAAACATTTTGTAGTGTTCATTAACCACCATTCTTCTCTTTCTTACCTAGTGAAGCTCGGAATACAAGTGATGGGGTGGTTTAATAATTGGATTTTATTTTATTTTTAACATCTCTTGTATGTATCCTTACCGAACCCCGCTCCCTTTTCCCCTTTCTTTTACTTTATACGAATCCGCGCGTACCTCATTTTGTCTGACTGATCGTTGTTGAGCAGCGGGTGACTCTGTACAAATTCCACAGATGGCTGTGAAGGATGGCCAAGACCCTCGTATAGCAAAAATCTCCTCTGCAATCCGTGTCATCCCAAACTTCCCCAAGCCAGGTTTTTTACTTTAAATAACCTACTAGTTATTTTTCTGTTTTAATAGTTTCGGCATTATTTTATACATGATGACGTTGCATTTTACCTTTCTCAGATTTTTAGTTTTAGATTAAAAGACGCAAACTTTGTGGGTTTTAACTTTGTACTCTTGATTTGGTCAGGGATTATGTTTCAAGATATAACAACCTTGCTTCTTGATACAAAGGCATTCAAAGACACGATTGATATGTTTGTGGAGAGATATCGCGATAAAAATATCTCTGTGGTGGCAGGTATTTCTGCAAATATTTTTCCAAATATTGCTGTTTAATTGGCTTATCTTACCCTTGTACGTTTAGTCTACGTGGATACATTTTTCTGTCTTTAAAGCGCCCCCCGTCCCGGAGCTGAAATTGAAATAGCAAAGTTCCTTTCCTTTGAGATTGAAGATTGCTCAAGGAATGCATAAATCTTTATCATAATGATGTCAACTTATAGCCTTTTATATCGGTATACGCTGCCTTGTCCTTATATCTCCTAAAGCTCCTTTTCAGTTAAATACGGCACGCATTGAGAACTCTGGCCGATCTAAGTAGAAGGAGAAGAACAAAGCTGTGTAGAAATCTTTTTTTTTTCCCCCTTCCTTTTATTGAGAATGAAGATCTCCACTACCCCTTATAGTTAACCATTTCCTGTCTGTGTTGTGTCCATTTGCAGAACTGAGAAGTAAAAGCATTGATATGCTCATTATGACATGACAAAATCTAAAAAGTTTCTAGGGTTTATTTTTAGTTCATGATATTATTTACACGAGTTTGTCAGACACAAGTGTGTGTGGGGCTGTGTGAGCATGGCATTTTTTTTTTTTTTGGGGTCTTAATGAGCATGCTGTTATCCTTTTCCTTTTTTTTTTGGTTTCTGAAACAATGACGACAGTGTCCATTATCTGTGGAAGTATTAAAAATTGAGCCACCTGTGCAATTGAAAATTGCATTGAATCAATAATCTGTACATGGTGTTAGCCCAATTACATGCCACTAGGTCAACTTCTGCTTCCATTATTAGAAGAAAGCAAAGGCATACTTCCTTACCGATCCCTACAAGTTATCAGAATCTTACATGGATTTTTTTTTCATTACAGCTCCTTTATAGTCTTGAAATAAACTATCCGTTGTGCCTGACAATTGCATTGATGGCATAATGTAGGTGTTGAAGCAAGAGGCTTTATATTTGGCCCTCCCATTGCATTAGCTATTGGGGCAAAATTCGTGCCCATGAGAAAACCCAATAAATTACCAGGTATAATTTTGCATTATTCTATAGAAAGTACCACATTCAAGTTTGGGAAAAATTCCTACTTTGCTGAGAGATCTTGCTAGGTGATCTTTTACCTCTAGTAAATAACTAGTATACCGCATAGTTTCCTAAATTTGCTGTTATAATTAAGCAGTATCAATATTTACTAGATCAGATGAGCAAATATCATATGTTGGTTCATAATGTTACATCTCTTGCGTGAAGGACTTCTTGTCTACCTTCAGTTTTCTTTCTAGTAAGAAAATCTAAAACTAAGAGACTGAGCAGGAAAAAATCATAAGAAAGATACGGGGAGGATTTTGATCCTTTAGCTGCGTGGTATCTGTGAGCAGGACAAATTTGGTGAAGATTACTTCTTGCATTAACATTCGCTTGCAGTAGGTAGGCCACTTGCATATCTTGTGCGCCTCTCTCCTCCCCCCCCCCCCCCCACAAAAAAAAAGGGGGAAAAAAAAAGGCTCCAGCTTGTTAATAGTGCAGTTATAAAAGGTCTGCTTGGAGCTGAAGTGACTTTAACGTGAGTATGGAAGGATGAAACTTCAAGAATTTGAGTGCATGTCTCAAAACACCATTTTCTGTGACCTTATTGCTGGTTTATTGTTATTTATGGCTATAAATATTTGAATCTATGTTTTCTACGGTCTTCTAAGTTATGTGCTACTTCACTGTGTTAACTTTCATTTACTTAATAACGCGCCTGAGTGTCATGTGACAGATAAGAGCTTTAATGATTGTGTTTTGATTCTCTTTCAGGGGAGGTTATCTCAGAAGAGTATTCTTTAGAATATGGAACTGACAAAATGGAGATGCATGTTGGGGCCGTAGAGGCAGGAGAACGAGCCTTAGTCATTGATGATCTTATTGCGACTGGAGGCACCTTATGTGCCGCAATCAAACTACTTGGTATTTGATCGAGACCTAAAGTTTCCCTTGAGCTGCAAAAGCATGATATTAACTCATCATTATGCATGTTTTTAAGAGAAACTAGACATCTTTTTCCTGATGTGTATGAGATATAACAACTTAAAAATTTCTTGAAAATTTTGTTTATCTTTCTAACATTCCAATCTTATTAAAATATTTGAGGAAATGTTGAAATAATGAAAACAAAATTTCAGGGAAGCCAATGAAATGTATAGAGAAAAGAATGAAAAACGGATTATCTTGAGCTTGAAATGAGACAATCTATTTGTGGTTCGTCAATAGTTGGCTCCTTTTAGATTTTATTTTCTTATATAGATGTTGTTATTACTCAAGTAATTTTCATCTATGCTTTAGCTGGATCCTACCCAAGTTATTTTACTTTCCTCTTTTGTTGTATTTAATGGGTGGTCTGGCTGATTGTACAGTCAACATCCCAGAAAGAAAACTTGATCTAATAATCAGGTTTGATGAATTTCATGAAAATGACCGAAAATATTGGGCTGAAGCCTTTCCTCAAACTCTTAGCGATATCTGTGTTTCACAGCTTTCATTATTCCTTTTTTAAGGAGAAAAGGACAGATCATAAGACACAAAAGGATGGAGACAATTGATGACATTGCTATGGGTTCTGTGTATTATTACCTGATCTCAATACTGTATGCTTGCGTTACAAGTGACTTTTTCATGTGGAACCATGTTTTGTCATTAGTCAATTTCCTTCTTTAACATTCACGCTCGGTACATTCTTAGTTCTTTTTTATTCTTTGCTGCAGAACGCGTTGGGGTGGAAGTGGTCGAGTGTGCTTGTGTAATTGAGTTGCCAGAGTTGAAGGTATGTCCACATAAATGCAAATACAGTTTATCTTTCCATGGCTAGTAGTTGTTTGCTCAGCTGAAATGTATATTTTCCACACAAGCTAGTATGATTACACCTCACTTTCATTTCCTTTTCTTCCCTGCCTCTACCGTTGCATGTTACAGAGGAAATTTATGTGCAGTCGAGCTGTTTTTGTGTTTCACAGAGATTGAAAAAGTATCTAAAATTGATCAAATGGTTTGCTCTGTAATTTCCTATCCTTCTTGGAAAAAAAACATTTATCTTCGTAAATTACATATCTAGAGAAAATCAAGCAATATGAAGCATGAAAGTAAAAACAAGGCTTGTCATCTGCAGCATTTCATTACAATTTATGGTAGTTTTCGAGACAGTAATCTATTGCTTTTCTTGAGAGGGCATGAAATCAATAGAGAGAAATTGTAACGTTAGTCATCGTTAGTGGGTGTGATTAGTTCTCTTCTGCCTTCTTGTGGCGTCTTTGACTAGAATATACTAATCTCGTTATCAATACATCTGCAAATGTCCGTCCTTTTCAATTTGCTGATGTTTTCATAGTTTATCCCATAGAGTTGCACTTATGGCTGTAACTGTCAGTCCGTCTACAGAATTCTATTTTTGAAGAAAGTTCATTATTGCCGCATAATTTTGTGCTGGAAGGTATTGAATAAAGCGTTCTTGTAGATAGGATGGCAATGTCGATGGATGGCAGCTTTTACCATAATTGCCTTTCAAATTGTTTAGTCCATAACTCGCCCCTGTAGGGTTGAGTGTTAGGAGTGATGAATTAACTTGCACAAATCTTGCTTGCAGAGTGAAATTTTGTTGTGATAACGAACTAATTTCCTTCCTCTGGCTGACTGATTTCAGGGACGAGAAAGGCTGGGGGAGAAGCCACTGTTTGTGCTAGTTAGTGGCGCTTGAATTCAGAGTTTAGATGATGTTTACTTTTAGCTGTTGAAAGACGTTTTGGGTTCTCATTTGCTTGGAGCTTCGTTAGAGGCTTCATATTTTCCCTGAAGATCTCTTGGTATTGAAAAATAAAAGGGGGGAATTGGGTCTGGCTTGGCTGCTGAAGGAATTGAATTGTTAGGCTTATTGAAATGAGTTCATTGAACATTGGCACGCCTAAGGCACTCGTTGGACCTTTCAGCTTTTGCTAATTGCGTCGTGGATGTATGGATTATTGAGTATGGAATATAAATTAGTTATCAGTATCTCATTCGATGGGACTGCGACTACCCTCCAGATTTACCCCTTGCTTGGATTGAGAGAAAATTAGAGAGGAAAATATAAAAAGAAATGAGTTTTTTTTTTTTTTTTTGGATAAGAGGGAAAATGTGGGAAGAAGGAAAAATGGGGAAGAAAATGAAATTGGCTTTATACCTTTTTTTTTTTTCCAAATTTTTGCTGGAGAGATTTGAGAAGAAAAATAAGATTTCTGAGACTGCCTTTCCTCTCTCTTCCTCTTTTTATTTATTTTCTTTATATTTAAAACATTATTCACTTTTTATTTTTTTGATCAAAGCAATATTTTTATTAAATAATTTGGTTTTAAAATATAATAATATGATATATATATATATATATATATAGACAAAATAACTTGATTTTAAATTATTTGATGATGGAGTTGTTTGCATAATTTTTCTATTATAATATTTAATTTGATTTGACTTTAAATATAATATATCTTGATAAGGATATTTTAATTATTTAGATTTTTTTTTTTTTGCTATTTTCTCTCATCTATCTAAAGAAGAGGGATGATAACATCCTCTCTTCAGTTTTTTTTTTCTTTTTTATTTTCTTTCCTCCCAGTTTTTCTTCATGCTAACTTGCCAAGTAATTTGCATAGAGTTTGATCCAAGTTGTGGTTTATAAAAGTGTGCTCTCTTTTGATTTGTTTTCATAAATGTGTGCGTGTAAAATAGATAGACGTAGGATAGATTTTATAAATAAAAAAGGATAGATTTTATTAATATTCAAAACTGATATATACTGTATAGTGCTTTGGAAAAGGCAAATTACATCATTATGTAAGACCTATTTAATTAAATTAAAAAAATTAGATAAATTAATTAATTGTAAGAAATATTACTTCCAATTTTTAATATAAGATGTAGTTGACTAATTTAGAGAGACTAAAGAAATTAGTAAAGTTAATTATTTGAAATAAATAAGTGTTATTTTTCTTAGAATACTCTTGCTAATCATGAATATTAGCTAAAACTACTATTTGATGAATTATTTAATATGTACAGTTACTACAGGAACTATTTTGAAAAAATTGGATGAATATGAAAAATAAAGTGGATTGAAATCTTATATTTGAGATCAAATTAAAAATCAATCTAGCTCTTATATTAAAGATCGAAAGTAGTATGATATTTTTTTAGAACATCGTAATCATATTCTTTAATATCATCTTTCCCTCTCCTACTTAATTATGATTCATGAAGTATTAATAGGGATAATTTAAAAAATTAATAAATATAATAAATAGGTCTTATATTTAGAATTAATATCAACTTAATAATTAAATCTTAATACCAATCATTCGATCATGTATTTAGAAAATAACTCGTATGTGTATCTGTATATGATTATGTACAAGGCTTACGTTTTTATGTTTACATTTTGATTTTTCTCCAAATGCACCCATGTCATTATTTTTTTAAACCGTAAATGATCTGAATTACAAGATAACGGCCCTTATATTGCCCATAGCTAAGTAACACGAGCATTCCAATTGTTTTCCCTGTAATCAAATTCACACGGAATCAATTAGTGTCGTGGATTTTAATTATTGTTTTATCTAATTATCATTTTAAAAAACAGAAATTCAATGTGTAAAGATAAAATGGTTAAGGTGCAAACGTGGTTAAAAATTTTTTATTCAAGAACACTGACGGAAGGGTTTTTAGATGTAAATTTGCTTCAAAAGTTTAAATTATATTACCTCTTGTCCTTATTATAAGACCCCATTTGATTTTTTGTTTGGTTATAATTATAAGACCCTAATCTATTTTGTCTCTCATATTTATGCATTTTTTTCCAAGATAATCCTTCTAATAATGATAGTTCTAATCAATATACTTAATTAGCAAGGATATTTTAGGAATGACAACACTTATTTATTACAAATAACTAATTTAACTTACTTCCTTAATCTCCTCAAATAAGTCAACTGGGTCTTATAATTAGGACCGGAGGTAGTAATATATTGCCCAGTTAAAAAACTAACATTGAATCATAGCATATTGTCCCATTAAGAAACAAACGTTGCATATTGTTCCATTAAAAAACAAATATTGATTATTAAAATCGTAACGTTAACTGTTAACTATGTTAACATGAACAAGTAATATTACTCCAATATTAAACTTTCAGAATAAATTTGTATTTAAAAAAATTTTTAGATGCCAACGTTTTTGAGTAAAAAATTTTCATCTTGACCTAAAATAAAATCGTGGTTGTCTGTCCTGGAATCATCACTGGGCTGTCTATTCATGGCTGACCACGTTTCATTTATCCTTTTTTTTTTAATCTCTTTCTGTAATTTTGCCCCTAAAGTAAGAGAAAAAATAACACCTACTGCCTCCTGTTAATGCCCAAACAAGGTACAACTGATGACCAAACATTAGTTGTCACCATTTGTTTTCAAAAGAATTTCAATACTCGAATACAACAAAAAATAAATACTAAATTTAAAGATTTTAAATTAGAATGAGATTGTTTTGCCAGCTAAATTATAATGAGATTGTAATTTGATATTAACCTACGTATGAGATATTTTCGTCGTAACTCTTTAAAAACACGATGTTGTTTGAACTTCCATAATATGGACTTGCCACCTTCCATGTGGGGATTAAATATTCTGATATATAATTTTAAAACAATTGCTCACATAATGGATTGACAAGTCTTCAAACCTCCGGGCCACGTCACTTAGGTCTCGTACTTTCAATTATGTTGTCATGCATCCCACAACAATTATATGTGACCATATTATAATGCTTTCATGCACTTGTTTGTGTAATTTATTAAACATCTACACATAAGGCGTGTTCTCTATTATATGCAAATTATTTAACCTTGTGGGGTCTCATCCTTCTGCTGTGGCATTTTAATTAGCCCATATTATTCCCCTGTTCATTATATATTCATATTATGAAGTTCCCTGATTGCATTTTCTCCAAGGCCTGGTCATATTTATTGTCACGCTTTGCAGCCTCATGCCTGGTTTGCTATTGATAACATGAATTGACTTTAGTAGCCGGGTTAAGTACGGAAAAGGTCAGGATTAAAAGGCATGGATAGTACGAACATTTTATAAATCTTCAGAGGGTTTTGTTTTTTTTTTTTTGGGGGGCTTCATTGAGAGGGGTTAAATATGTTAATGCTTAGAAAAAAAAATGGAACACAGACAATACTTATTTATTATTAAAAATAATTTATATAGACATATATTGATTGCTTTGAAATGTAAGGATTAAACGTAAGAAAAGAGTGAGAAATTGTGACGGATGCTAAAGGCTGTTCCTTCTAGAATGATGATATGTCCTCTACATGGTGCATAAAATTCAGAAATAAATAAATTAATTATGCGTTCTTTTTGGTTGAACAATGTCGTAGCCTTTGCTAACACTGAAAGGTTACAATATTTTGTTTTCCTGTTCTTTCCTCTTTACAGGCATGCGGAGACGAACCCGGAAGAAGCCCGAGCGAGAGAGGCCAAGACATATAATTATTTAGTTACTATTAATAAACCAGATTATCATTAAGGAATAAAATCAGATTTTTAGAGTCTCCAATCTGTTTGTCCTATTTACTTTCTAGATTTTATTCTCTACCTCATCTTTCTTTTCGTCTGGGATTACAGCGTTTCCTCTGGCCATTTCAAATTCTAAAAGTCGTGCAATGGCCGGTGCGGACAGAAGAGACGATATGAACTTTCTTCGAAGAAGAGATGGGGTTTTAAAAAAATGGGGAAAAGTAGTCCATTTTCGACGCGTGTACGGGGGGGCTCGCGCGAGGATAGGCGGAATCTAAGGATACCTAACATGATTGTTATCAGTGTGTTCAATGCCTTTGTTCTGGTAATCTATTGGATCGCGAGAATTTTGTGACGACGGATTAATCTTAGGGTGTGTTTGGATGAAACCAAACCGTAATTTGAAAAAGTGATTTTGAAGAATAGATTCTGGGAAAAATAGATTCTGTGAAGAATAGATTTTGTAAAAAAGTGATTCTGAGAAGTGAGAGTGTTTGGATAGTTGTTATCAGAAGCACTTTTTATATATACAAATTATTAAAAAAAAGACATAAGTTAATATGATAATTACAAAAAAAATAGATTTTATGATATATTTTAATTTGAAGGAATAAAATTGTTAATAATATGTTTTTTACCAACATAATTAATAATACATAAGATAATATAATTAATAAATAATTAATGTGTATATATATTTATAAAATATAAGATTAAATATATTTATAAAAAAATATGTTTATAAAAAAAATAACAAGATACATATCATATAGGCCCTCACACTCTCCCTTCTTTCTCCAAAAGCAAAAAAAATTTGCTTTTTCCAAAACCATGGTTTTGGTTTTTGGAGGGAGTGTTTGGGTAGATTATTCCCCAAACCATGGTTTGGGGTGTCACCCAAACACACCCTATTAGACGAAGATATAACAGCTAGGTTCTTTGCTCTGTCGTAGATATTGCGCTGCTGGCTCCTTGTGTACTTGTGCGAATCATTAACATTAACTTATTCTGTTTTGCTATCTCATTTTACTGCTACCTACCAAATACTTGGAGGTTGACTTTGTAAGGGTTACGAGAATGGTTATCGACCAGCAATGTCAATGCCGTGTGGAAGTGTACATTGTTGCTGTCACAGAATTCGGAAGGGATAGGGCAGGAGCACAAGTGACCGGGAAAAAAAAATTTGATAAAGAACTGAGAAGGTATCAATAGCTTAAGAACTAAATGGGGTAAAAAGCTTATTTCTGCTATCTATAATTTTACAGTTCCACTCCTCTGCAGATCAAACTCTCTATAAACTCAGAAGGCATTACCCATTTCATGATCAGCACCAACTTTGTATTGTTCTGGCACTGTGCACGTTAGAGGCTGGGATGATGAGGTTGTCACCGGGGATTTTTTTTTTTTTTTGGGCGGGCGGTTGGGGAATCCTTCATTTTCCTTCACTAACTAAAAATCGGTTCCCACTTCTTATGCTTGCCTGTATAAGCTCTATCGTGAATTCAATAGTGAGTAGATATGGCAGCCTAGATGATATGATCTCTGAGATATTACAGCAAAGAGACTCGAACATGGTTAACCAGGTTTAATCTGTAAGCCCAGGATATGATTGTGCATTCAACATTGATAATTCATTCTAATCTCATAACAGTACATATTTTATGGCCGGTACATTCTGTGGGCGTTCCAGCAAAAAGGGAGAGCTTGTGATGTGAGGCTGAGGAGACAATGAGCGAACTCCACGGTCTCTGTCGGACTTTAAATTACTATAAAGAATGTCAGACTCACCCCCACGATGTGGCCGCCCATGTCTTCCTATTGTTTAGTATTTGCTAACAGAATTCTTTCTGTTTATTATATTCAGAGAAGACTTTCACGTTCTGACAATATCAAAAACGCGCATGCTTTTTCCCTCCTCAGCTCTAACTATACGTCCACGGCCATTAATTAAGATACTTATTAATCACACAGTTAGTCACCTTCAATGATTATTATTAGACCACCGTTGTCCTTTTTATGACAGTTTTAAGAAGTCTAAGGTGTTTAAAGTCTGAAGGCCACTGGAGCATTGCATTATTTTAGTTTATCATGACCATGAACTTTGGTATCCCTCTGAGTTGTCATTTGCCTGGTATTGGGCCCACAGTGGACTCCTATGTTCAGTTACAGAGAACTGGGACCTACCCGAGCACAATGATTATGAATTAAAAAAAAAAATTATTCACAAATGAAGTCAATCCTTATGCTAACACTATTGGCAATGGGTATAAATGTGTTTCTAGTCTTTGTTGATGGCAAGCATCCTTTAACCTCTCTTGGCAGTGGTATTAGACCACAAAAGAAAAGCCATTATTTTCCTTGGGCTTCTCAGTACACTGAAAACAATGGAGCCACTTGGAGTCATCCCTGATGGGGAAATGAGTTGCTTTCGAGGAATTTTTGCCTCAGAAGAGCATGATTACTTGCCACAATTTCTTGGCCAAAGCTCACTTCTGCCCGGTGAACGTGATCGAATGCTTATCGGAATAGAATCTGCATTTCGCTCTGCTCCTGAAGCTGGGGAAAATGAGTACATTTTTAATTCTTTAGATGCTCCCAACCCAGATTTGCGGCTTATTCCTCAAGCAAGTAGTTTCAATACTAACTGTAGTGGCGATGCTTTCTTCGGTGCCAACCCGGGCCATATGAACTACTATCTCAGTGATCCTAATCAGGCACTAGCAAATGATGCCTGCATGTTCATGAATGTTTGCATGATGCATGAGAAAGACACTGGCACTTTCATCCCATCACCGGAAAATGTTTTGGTGGAAGAAACTGTTAGCTTTAATGAAGACAGAATAGGGGACAAATTGGAGAGTTCTAATCAAAGTCGAGCTGAGGTCACAGCTTTTGTTGCCGAACAGTTGCGCCTGAAAGGGAAGTTTGAAGTGCCAGAATTGGAGGCTTCAGCATCTGAGAACCAGAAGAAGAAACCTCGTTTCTCAAGAGATGTAAGTGTTTTATTTGACCCTATACATTTTTGTCAACACTCAATAGTATTAAGATTGGAAGCAGGATTAGATTTTCTCACTGTGATTTTCAAATTCAGGTTCAAAAGAGTAAGAAAAATGCACAGCTAAAGAAGAACCACAAGGTTTCAGGGAATGGCTATGGGGCAGAAGAGACTGATACAGGATTACATGGACTGAGCTGTAGTAGTTACAGCTTAGAGGACGATAATGCTTCTCAGGAAAATAGCGGAGGAGCTTCCTCAGAGTCTAAATCACTAGTGACTCAAAACACAAATGGGAAGACCAGGGCCAGTAGGGGATCAGCAACAGATCCCCAGAGCCTTTATGCCAGGGTAATATATTTGTTTCTTTCACGTCAAAATTTAATATTCCGTCATTTTACAAGATGGCGTGGACGTGCAGTATACTCTGTATATAATACTCATTTTCGTTATGAATCTTGCAGAAAAGAAGAGAGAGAATAAATGAACGACTGAGAATCCTACAGAATCTTGTTCCAAACGGAACAAAGGTGATGACACTTCATATTAATTTATTCTTTTTTGGGTTGTGGGGGTGGGGTTGGGGAGTAATATGCAAGACTAGGATCACTGATTTACTTTGCAAACGGTGGTTCAGGTTGATATAAGCACAATGCTTGAAGAGGCAGTCCACTACGTGAAATTTTTGCAGCTCCAAATTAAGGTAATAAGAGGCATACATCGCAGAAAAATGACAACTTTTTCGATATTTGCACAAACAAAAGTTATATATATACCATCAAACCAGTTCGCTCAGGATGATTTATTTGTGTGCAGCTTTTAAGTTCTGATGACCTGTGGATGTACGCTCCAATTGCTTATAATGGAGTTGACATTGGATTGAATCTCAGCCGCAAGGTTTCTCCACCAACATGAGGATGGAAGAAACCTGTGATCCTGAAACGTTACTTCAGTAAACAGGAAAATTAAAGATGATAATGATATTATATATATATATATGCTCTGGCTAACTTGTTATATTCTAATATAAATGCTGCTGTCCTCTTATCCATGAAGACAGTTCTCACATTTTTATGGATCAAGCATTGTGTGTTCCTTACATTTGTGACCCCATTAAATGATACGGCAACTATAGGCCCATAGCCTTGGGTTTGTTAATCTTCTGTTCAAAGAATTGTAAATTTATTTAAATTCAAAACAACATGACAATATTCTTTACCAAAAAAAAAAAAAACAACATGACAATATTAAACAAATGTATTCATATTTTGCATGATGCATTTGAAACTAAATCCTGTCCAACTTCCCCACGAGAACATTCTTCTCTTGACTGGTTCAAATCCAGAACAACTCAACAAAAAGACAATGGGATTATTTAGAACAACGTTGCAAAAGTGCTTAATTACAAGCACTTTCATACAAGTCGATACAAAACTCTTCTCACATATTTACCTTATATTCTATAAATTACGTTTGAAAAGCTACTTATAAGTCATTCCATATAAGCCCAATATGAGTTAAAGACGTGATCTGTGAACTTGATTAAAATCCTTGAGAGCAACGGTGATTTGCCAAGGAAGCTGCAAGTGGACAAACACATAAATGAAAACAATTCAGAGGAGTAATTTATTATATTTATCAAACCAAGATTAAAAATTTGTTAAATCGAAATAGAATCAAGGTCATTGTTTCTTGATAAAATATCACCTAAAAGGGTGAATTGGCAAAAATCATTAATTAATTAATTAAGACCCTTTACCGATCCTTAAGCACATTAAAAAAACGGTTACTTTTAGTTGATTATATGTAGCTTTTAGTTCCAACAATGTAAGCTACAAAGATGGCCTTAAATTTATTCTATGCATGAAGTGATGGCGTTGTATCTTCGTAGCGCGACTGGACAAATAAATCGCATACTCTCGTCAATACTCGTCAATTGTTTGAGGCTGTATGAGGAAGGTCTCTTAACTAGCACTAAAATTCATTCAGAAAGTCTGCAATACAAAAATATCAGGTGCTACTTCTATGATAGATATCTTAGGCTCAACAAAAAATAATGATTTGAGGATTTTTCATTGAGATATCATTTGCAAATATATTTATTGAAGCATACAATAAGGCAACGACCTCCACCCATTGCGTTTAATATTCTAACTTCTCCTTTCCAATCGCGATTCGTAGAGACAACTCTCTCTCTATATATCTCTTGGCTCCTAATTAAATGTAAGGGTTAAATAACTTATTTACAGAAATTTTAAAAAATAATTAAACTAGTTATTTACAAAAATATATATAATCACTTGTATTGAAAACTATCTACTAATAAAAATCCTTTTAATATGGGATAATTTAAAAGAAATATTATAAATTCAAAAAATAAAATGAATTAAGATTTTATATTAATAAATAAAATAAATTCCCCAAACTAGTTTCTCCATTTAGATTGGAAAGTAGTAATGTCTGTCTTGTTTTAACGGTGCGCATTCAAACTCCTCTTCTTTGGAACTGGAGTTATGTGCAGTGTAGGTGGGTAACCCAAAATGAAAAATAAAGGAAGCTAAGAATTTCTTTTTGCTTTTTGGTGACAAACTCAGTGGCCAGCGTCAACTATCCCTGAGGCCCAAAAAAATCATCCATCCTTTTTGTAACTTGAGGGGAAAGTCAAAGTCAGGACTGAATAGAAGCTAAAGTATATGCAGAGGAGGTCTCCAATGACATGGCCAACTCGAGGCCCAATATAATCATAATTGGGCGTTCGTTTCATAGCCCAAAAACGACCCGGAGACTATAGTAGACCACAGATCATCTTAGAGCTTGTTTTCTTATTTTAAAAATAATTTTTTTAAAAACAAAACAAAAAATAAAAATTTTTAAAATAATTATTCGAACAGTTTTTTTTTTTTTTTTACTATTTCATTGAGTAAAGCAGCATTTAAATCTTATTTCTCACTTATCTAGTGCACCTCACACTCTAGTGATACAATTTTATCTATATTTTTTAAATTTAGTGCAATCTTATTTTTTATTTATTAAATCATGATTTTTTTTTAATCATTTTAACAGTTAAAACTAATAATTTTAATTCCTTTTATTAATTATTGAATAATTTTATACAAAGTAACCAAATTACGATAACATAAAAAAATGAAAAATGGATGAGATTACATCAAATTTAATATATTATGAGTAAAATTATACTATTAAATTAAAATATTTTGTTTAGGGGTTCAGTGCACTCCAAAATAAGATGTGAATCTTGTCTGTTTTTTAATTCTCAACATGTTTTGTAAAAACAATTTTATAAAATTGTTTGAGAAAAAATTGTAATGATAGCATCCATATGTGTGTGTATATATATATCTTCACTTGGTGTTTGGTGTTATATATATATATATATATATATATATCATCTCTATATCCACATTATTTTTATTATCTCACAATTATCTTATTATCATGGAATCTTTTAAATTGAAGTGGCAAAATTGTCTTTATAAATAGATAGATTTCATGTATATGTGTTCTATACAAGAATAAAGAATAAGAAGAAATACTTGCTCTTCTGGACCAAAAAAAAAAAGAACCGGGAAGAAGAAGTGCTTGCTCTAACCCACCGAGTCATCAGCATTCTTTGCTCGGGTGTGGAATTGTTGCGCTTCATTTGTCGCAGACTATCGTTTTTCGTACAATGTCGAATCGATATGGTCCGGGGAGGCAAGAGGGTAACAAGGGTTTTCGTCAAAGCCCAGAAAAAATTTGTGCCCAGAAATTCGAATACAAGCCCTAGCGGGTCAAAACCAACTCTCTCAACCTCCCTCAGACAGTCAAATTCATCGAAACAATCGGATGGCCGTGTTGAGAGCAGCAGTTCCGTTTCAGCATCGATGGGCAGGGTTCAAATGGGAGACAATGGACAGTGGGTGTCAAATAGAGCCCAGGTTGGTAATTTGTAAACTACTTGCCACAAGACGAGGCAGTGGCTGCTGGGCTTGGCGCTGAGGAAGGAGGATTGGATCCCGTGGAATCTCAGCGAGTTGTTGATCTTTTAAATAGAGAGCTGTCTCGTTTGCTTAAGTTGAAACCGAAGGAATTTTGGAAGGAGGTACTTACCCATGATTATTGCTTTCATTGATGTATTTTGTTGATTTTGGACACGCCAGGGTTGCCAAGCTATTCTTTACAATGACAGCATACATCATTCGAGATTTTTTAATTTTGGGCCTCGAAACAGATCGTTCGAGAAATTTAACTGCATTGAAAAGTGAATATATTGAAATTTAAACTTTTTTGGTTTGGTGGGTGAGAGAAACACATAATCCTCATTCAGCTTTGCTGCTGTGCGAGCCTGCTAGGCGTGGGCGGGAACTTCAACTTGACTACTTGTAGAATAGCTCTTATGTATGATCTTCCAAAATTGTCAATTTTGTCCACCTAAATAGGCTCAGGTTTATTGCTTGTCCTTTATAATAGGTGATGGAACTTTTATTTCGATGAAATCAACATCACTTAATGTTTGGATAATCGGCATAGTTATTTAATCGATTTGTAATTTCGTGAATAGCAAAATATCTTGGGAAACAGCAGTCCCTCATTAATGTTCCATAGTTAGAGTGCTTCTTGAGTTCATATTTTATCTTTCAATTCCTGATTCCTATGTTATTTATGTAACATTTGCAGTGGCTACTGATACCTCCTTGCATGAATTTCTGGACAGCTTTCTAAAATTTAGAAGCAGATGGTATGATTTCCCATATCGTGGGGCCAAAGGGATAGTTGCTGGGATTATTGTTGGAGAGCTTGATTTAAGCCGGCGTGTTTTTATGGTATTGTATCGCATGTAAGTTTTTCTGAAGCTTGATTGTTATTCTGGTTATCTTTTTTGGATTCTTGCCAACTGCACGTTTCGACTGCTCTTATTGTCATTTATGTATGTTTTGTAGTTCTTCTAATAAAGATCCAGGTGATCAGGTTGCTCATAGCCTCAATGTGAGAGACCATGGAGGTGAGTTGTCTCTTATCTTTTTCCCTCATTGAAAACAGGATGTGTTTTAGCAAGAAATCATGAGCCTTGATTTATTTGTTGCAACATATCTTGTTATAGCATATTTTTTAGTAACCTGGTTACAAGATCGGATTGTCTTATGGCTTCAGGTTGGTGCTCTACAAATGGTTATTTATAGGGAGTTTCTAATTTTGATATGCAGATAGAGTAGGGAACTCTTTTGCAGTTTTGGTCCTCTTGGGTTTGTCCTCTTCTTTCCTGACGTTTCTGGGATAATATTACGCCCTAGTTGAACATTGAACCCCTTCTGTTTTCTTTTAATAATTTCTTAACTTGTTCCAAAATAAATATTGCTCAATAATGCGAGCTTCTTTTTGCCGAGAATAAATTCCTATGTGGCATGGAAGATTTAATTGATATTAACTCTGCTCATACTCTATAAGTTTAATGGTTGTAACAGAAGTGACTGGCACGTGCATTGAATCAGAAATGTCAGTCACACCCACTGGTGGTAATTGATCGTCAAAATGTGCATCATTGTGTTGTTTGACTAGTAGTTAATGTAATTTTTAAAACACAATAGCCTATGTATGAAAGAATTATTTCCACAATCAGGTTACTGGTGGGCGGTAACTTAATATTTGTATGGTCTCTGATTCACTGCTGTTTACTGATTCTGCCTGCAGTTCTTTTGCAGGAGAAAAAGTTGCTTGACTTGCCAAAGCTGTTAGATATATGTGCCATTTATAGTCATGAAAATGAAGAGTTGACAAGATTGCTCGTAAGAATTTTTTAATAATAATGGTTTTATATGTATGAAGAACAACCTTGATGTGCTTTAGGTTCCATAAATTTCAATATATAACTTCAGAACTACCTCCAAGAAGTACTATATGAAGTTTTGTGTGTGTGTGTGTTTAGTGTGGTTTATGAGATAATACAAAACCTAAATAAAGAAGTGGGCAGGAGCTCAATCCTTGGGGTCCCCTGTTGTTCTTAATTAAATACAATAAAAGTTTTTATGCAGTTCATAATTTGTTTAATCATAACATCTTAAGTGCATGATTTTCGAATAATAATATGACAAGTGTATGGTTTTTTGCAAACAACTTTATGGTTTCTAATTAAATCATACACATGACACTTTATTATTGGAGAGTGATGCCCTCTTTGTTTTGAGATGAATACTTGATAATAAAGATATAAAGAGTTAATTGTATTTAAATGTAGTCTTTAAATAAAACTCAAGGCACAGCATAGGACGGTTTCTGCTTTGCTCACGTTTGATGCCTAAAAGTGTGAATTTATGTTGGAGATTATATGAAAAACTATTCATAAATCTGCTCTTAGTAATAGCTTAAGCTTTTGAATTAAAATGTTTGTTGGCAAAAGCTTCTGTGGTTACTTTCTCTCTTCACCTCTCTTATGTCATCACAACTTCCAGGTCAGAAATGCTCTGAATGCTCAACCTTGGATCTGTGATAATCTGACAGCTGTAATTACACATTTTCTTGGAATTGCGCACACGATGCATGAGAGATGCAGTTCATCATTGGAGGTACTTGTTATAAATTGACAATGCGAAAGCATGTTATGCCTATCATTTATCATTTTCTTTTCAGTATTGAGTCTTTTTCCTCTTTCTAAGCTGTCATTAGTTTGTTTACGTTAGGAGTCTTATACTGCTAGTTAATCTATAAATATAAATTAAATTATGGTGTTAAACTGCTTGGGGCAATTATCCATAAGTCCTATTCATATTATTCATAATTTCACAAGTAATGAACAATCGATTCATGAATGCACAAAACAAGTATGCTGAGTTTAATCTTGGTTTTTAGAATATGATTTGTTTAATTTTGAATTAAATAAATGATCCTTAATTGAGCTTATTTGCATATTTTATCAGTATGGCCATGCCCCCGTGCTCTTTCTTTTCACCATCTATGAGTTTGACCTATTCAAATTACTTCAAGTGAATTCATAAGTACCCTTTTAGAAAGTTACTTACAATTGACTTAACTCACAATAGCAAGTTAATGTGAACATTAGTTACATTAATAGAAGTAATTTTATTTTCTGGGATTATACGCAGGTCTTATTTTCTTCTGGAAAACTGGATGATCGCAGTGCTGCTCAGCTTCAAGCTGATCTGCTGGAGGTGAGATTTTATATCTTATGGAAGCTATCTTTTTGTTTCTGTGAATATTTTAAATTTAAATTGGATGTAGTGGCAATGGAGCAAACCCAAGTAAAGTAGGACTGTGGCTAGGGAATACTACACTGCACCAAACATAGATGATACAGTTTACAAGCCTTAACTATTGCCATGAATTAATGTCATAGTTCCAGAAAACTTGTATACATTGCTGCTGATGAGTAGATTGCTAGTATATTCACTATCTCTCATATATAACACAATGGCCTCCCTCTCAGATTCCTTAGAGATAATATGCAATCCTTATCCGCTATCCGTTTCCCCATTCTAACCTGAAAGAAAGTTAGAAGTGGAATTTTGCTGTGTCAACTGGCTTTTGGGAAACTTGTATAATTCCTTCTCTAGTTTCTATATTAGTGTCCAAGGAAGAGAATGTATTCAGTTTCAGATGCAAAGTACTTGTCAATCAAGTTGTTTGGCTTTCCTGAACATAAGATCAATGTAATTTGTTTTTATAGGTGGTCGACTTTATAAATGATGCGGTTGTATCAATGGATGCTTTTGTTAGTGCTTACAAGCTGGCGGCTGTATTTTTTTCATGCCCAGTTGAAATAAGGTATTTTCTATGGCTGAAATTGTTGGAATTTTACTTTAAGACTGAATGCCACAATTTTTCGTTATAAGAATGATATTAATTACGGTGAAATTATTATCATTTGAGATTGGTGCTGGTTTGAGGGTATATTTGTTATGTAATTACGTATGCTGTTTGTGGCCATCATGTCAAATTTTCTAAGGGATGTCTCTTTCATATATTACTTGCCCTCTATAATTGGTTTTGATAACATCAAAATTTTTATTTGTAAGTTTTGATTTCTGTTTATTTGCATTCTTATAGTTCTGGCAATGAGGAGCTGCTAAGCTTTCTTGCTAGATTGCATGATTCCTTACTTCCATCGTTGCTAAGGGGCTTCCATACTGTTATTGCTGACGAACAAGATGGAAGAATGTCAAACATTGTTTTAAGTTTGAAGATGTTACGGATGAGATTGGTGAACTTTGGTTGGCAATTATTGCGCTTTTGCTATCTTAGTGATGAGGTGTTCAGAGATAGTTGCCCTCTTCCAGCTTCTACAAAAATGTTTCCTGCCACTGTGGAGGACCCGGTTATTAGAGCAGATATTCTGGTTCAAACATTTAGAGAGATCAATGCAGTTTCACTGCAATTACAGGAAAACCAGCAGAAGGAGACATTTATTCAACATATTCAAAAGAGTTACAATATTTTGAAAATGGTTGAAAGCTTGCGGGATAATGGTAAGTGATCCTGCGTAAGCACAGGTTTTACTTGCAGAAGATTTTAGTATGGCTTTACTTTCATGAGTTTGTGTTGGGCATAGAATGGTTTTTGGTCGGAGCTTTTTGCTGAAAAGTCTTCAAGTGGCTTAAAACTTCTCTCTCCCACGTATTTATGGGATGGAATTTGATCACTTTGATCTTTCAATGAAGTTTATCTCATTAGCAATTATTAGCTTGATTTTGTAACAGTCATAGTTGATGGCATCCCTGCACATATTGTTTTCTAATTGAGTTGCTTTTATTCAGGTTGGATATTTGTTGATGATGAACAGTTTCAGTATATATCTGGGATTATGAATTCAAAAGAGATTTATAAGGATCCACAGTCTGCAAGAGGCCCTGTGGAGAGCAAACCATTACAGGCTGATGAAGATGCTGCTATAATTGAGTCCAAAATCAGTCAAATAAGGGACCTATTTCCTGATTATGGTAAAGGGTTTTTAGGCGCATGTCTTGAAGTCTATGATCGTAATCCGGAAGAGGTCATTCAGAGGATTTTGGAGGGAACCCTTCATGAAGATCTGCAATGCTTGGACAGATCGCTTGATGTGGTACAACCAGCTCAGACTGCTACTGTGAACAGAAATGACAAAGGAAAAGGTAAACTAATAGACTCTATGTCAATGCCCTCCAATACTGCAGCAGCTTTTTGTGGGAAGCAAGAGACAGACGGACCATTGTTTTCATCCTCCGAATCACTTGGAAAATATGTGAAGAAATCCGAAGATGACTTGTCCGATGCCAACATTCTGGATACTAGCGATGAAAACCACAAATTAAGAACCGCTGCCCTGGTCTCACAATATGAATATGAAGACGAATATGATGACTCTTTTGATGATTTGGGTTTTAGTGTAGCAGACACTAGCGTAGAAGAAAATGAGGTATTGGAAAACACACTGCAAAATCAGGGAAATCTTGGCCAACTGAAACTGGAGAGGCT
>NW_021632259.1:0-33940 GCF_004799145.2 Neltuma alba | reverse complement strand
TTATCTACAACTATTATTTTTCTGTAGTTTCTTATGATGAAAGCTCAGCACAGTTATGGGAGTTCTGAGTTCATAGGTTTCTTTGCTACAAAGCACAGATTATGAACGTTGGGAGCGTTTGCTTTCAAATTTATGATAGTTAGAGTGACTGGCTTGAAATTAGAACATAATTTAAAAGTTAAATATATGTTTATAGATTTTTGGCTTCCGTATACCCGATGTTTGAAACAAACTTAATTCTATTTCAGGGCAATGTGTTTGATCGACTTTGGATTGCCAGTGGAGCAAGATGATGGTGATCTATTCTATGCTCAAGACTCAATGGCCAAAAATTTACAAAATTATCTCAAGAGGAAACACAGGCATAGGAAGAATTTTGAAATTTTGGAATTCAGGGATCCTGTTTTATTTTTAGCCCATCTTTCGAAAGTTCCGTCTTATTCTTAGACAAGCCGTGGTTAGAAGTGGTTAAAAGTTTAGAAGCCCAACCAGTCCACAGACATATTTTGGGCACATAACATCTTCCGTCATAGGACGTGGTCTCAGCTGGAGAGAGATGCAAAGTGGGGATAAAATTCCCTTTGTTTTGTTTCAGTTTTTTTCCTTTTTCTCCATTGCTGGGTTCCAATATTATGTATTTCTTATGTATCCTTATAATTTAATTTTGCCCCATCAGTAATAGCTGTAGCTCATAATTCTTTTAATCTACGACTTTGACGATTTAATGTGCATGTAAATTTTTGACTTACCCTTTTGTTAAAATTCTTGAGCCTCCTATTTTCATCGCTGAAAGATGCATGGTGTCAGAAGACCCTGAATATCGTAAGAACACTGGCATACTTAATCCGAAGGAACTTGTGCCGCATAATGCCGTTGATGGCTTGTTAGTAGGAAGGAAATGAAAGGAAAAGAAAAGGTGAAGATGTATGGGGGCATGTTTCTTTTAATTTATTTTATATTTGAATACTATTTCTGATTCTTAATATAAGAATTAATTAACTAATTTGAATAGATTAAAAACTAGTTAAGTTAGTTATTTATAATAAATATATTTTTTAAATATTATTACTAATAAAGTGTATTAATTAGAATTACTATTATCATAAAATTATTTTTAAGAAAATAAATAAGTATGAGAGATAAAAAAGATTAAATTTTATATTTATAATCAAAATAAAAATTAAATGAATTTTAACGTCAAAAACATGAGCTAGAAAGAAAAATGGAAGGATGGGGATGGGGTGTTTTTCCTTTTTTTTTTTTGAACCGGAATGGAGTATTGAATTGACAATGACATGACGTCACGTGTACATCGTTGGTTGTCCGTACATAATGGCCATGATGTGTGAATGTCATTTTTAAACCACAATTTATCTTAAATATTGCAATAATTTAACGGTCGGTAATTTTCACTCAAATAATAGACGGTGAATAGCATTTGAAACCTGTACAAATTTAACCAAAAAAATTATTTATATATGAATAGTAAGAAAATATAAATTTCAGTAAATAAATACATATAAATTACTCGTATATAGTTTAAAATTTAAGACATTTAAAATTGCTATTAACCTAGATTTTAGTAGTTATTTACGCACAACTGGTTCAAAGCTTCTATGTTTCGAACATTTCGAGCCTCTGACCATTTGGTTAAATGCATAGTGCACAAATCCAATGGGCGGAAGACAGTTTGACTTGTTTCTAACATTTCATGCTCAGATTTCTGAAATGTTAGAATAATTGATTAGAGGAGGACTATCTACACAAAAGTAAAATCAAAAGGTTTTCGTTGTTAAATTTTAAAAATATAGAATCGTCAACGCATGACTTTGCCTTGAATATAGAAGGATCGTAATTGTTTTTAACAAAAACAAATAAAGAAAATTAATGTTTCTTGCTTTTATTCATATATAGCAAATAAAGCAAGAGATAGCCCATTTCCTTTTTCTGTCCATTTCTATTCTCTGTCATGTACTCTCTCCGTCTCTTATTATAAGATCCAATTTTTTGAATAGGTTTATCTCTCTTTATAATATTCTTTTGAGTTTGTCTGAACATTTAATATATGTTATTACTTATTTTACCCTTAGTTTAATACATTTAATACATTCTCTTTCTTCATTTATCTCATTATTACTCTCTCACATCTACCTATTTACATTTGTTACATATTAATTACTTTTAACTAATTTTAACTGTTTTTTTAAACCGTACAATTTAATTAAAAGGATTTTATAATAAGAGACGGAGTCCTACTATTTCTCTTTGTTTTTTTCTTTTTACTTCTTCACTACCAAAGCAAGGCCTTGGTCTGAAATACAAATTGAAGGGAGCCCACATGAACTAAATTAACGGTATAGTGTTCAAAGTATAATTCATTTCTTACCTCTGAATGCAACCTCGTGAAAAAACCATAAGATCCTTAATCATATCTAAATCTACAGATACAGTTTAAAAGGAACAAGAAAATAGGATTCACTGTCCGTTTATTATTCAAGTTCTTTGCTTATAGATCCAAACGAAGACCAATAAGAAAACACTCGCAATAAAGATTTTAGTTGGATATACAGTTGCAACCAAAACAAAAACAAAACTAATAATTGAAGCAGTGTCACGAATGGATCAAATTGTGTGTGGGTTGCTATCAGATGGTGGTGGGGTTGCACTTTTTGGCTGAAAATGAAGCTTTTGTGTTGGTTTCATTATCTATCTCCAAGCTTCTCCTTACCAAATTTACCATCCCAGAGCACTTGTGAGCTAGGCTGGCACTTGGTGTCACTTAATAAAGTGGGCCACTTCTTTTCCATAAGCCCTTCGGCTTTTGGGTTTCTCTCATATGCTTCGTGGTGACCTTCCTGTCTCACAAAATAATACATTTGCAAAAAGCTTCTTGGTTCGAATCTTCCATGTTTTGTCGATTCAGTTGTGATTTTAGAGAATTATGGGATGAACTTAATGGCTAAAAGAACGAACTTGACACTTAATGACAACAGAGAAATTGAAGATGAAATCCTCATTTGGGGTTTTAATCTTTTTTTTTCCCCGACTGCAGTAGCAGCATCAAAAGGACTCTACTACGCCAAACTAAATATTTTATTTTCTTTGGGGTAGGGAAAAAAGGGGAAAAGAGTAATGAAAGAGTTTCTTTTGACGTTGAATGGCTTCTCCTTTGACGTCCTCTAGAATGTCTTTTGACAGCAACGCAGCAGCAGAGAAAAATCCCAGAAGAAAAAACTCATTTCCTTTTTCCTTCACTAAATCCACCTGAAAAGGAAGATACATAAACCCCAACAAAACAGTTACTTGCTAAGTTCATTGTCTTGAGGCCTTGCTTGTAGAAGGTAAGAAAAATAGTACTCATCCAGTTTTTAATATAAGACATATTTAATTAATTTGATTAGATTAAAGAAATTAGGTAAGTTAATTAATTATAAGATATATGACATATTTTTTCTTAAAATACTATAATCATCTTCCTTAATATCCTCTCTCTCTTTCTTCTATTTGATTATGATTGATGGAGTGTCCCTAAAGTAATTTAGAAAAATTTATAAATATGATAAATATGTTTTATATTTAAGACCAAAATTAACTCAACAATTAGGTTTTATATTAAATACCGGAGGACTATATGTCAGTGAAATCACCTGGTTCTCCTGAAGCTTGTTTTCCAGCAAGAGAGCGCTCAAAGAAACTAAAATGCTTCTGGATTTTGGGCTTTACCTGCTGAAACACCGACAAATTTACCTCAACATTATAAACTCCGAAAGTGGGTCAATGGTTATAGACATAATGAAACCAAGAGATCAATAATGGAACTGCATGTGCTACCTTCATTCTTGTTGCAGAAAAACCTTGAGAGAATTCCAATGCATCCTCCACCACTCCATTTCTTGGGAAATTGGCTTTCTTCTGTTCCATAATAATAAGAAGAAGACTGTATTAAGCACGATTTTAATCTGTTGCAAATGATTTTTTTTTTAAAGCATATTAAGTCAATGATTAAAGAAAATCAGTCCATTGACTTGCCTTGGAACAGCTAAAAACAGGGGAGCTAGCAGTGTCATCATCAAGGTGTGAAGCCTGTTGATGCATGCTAGATTCTTTCACGGTCTTCTTCTTCTTCTCTTTGGAGTTCTTGGTGTGTTGGGAAGAGGAATGATTGGGATACCAATTTTCATAGCAGCATTCATCATCATCATGGTAGATTGGAGGCCCAGAAGAAGCATCAGAGACCATGGACAAATCTTCTTCGTCCTCTACAACTCCACCACTCATATGGAAATAATTTCCAGAAGCAGCGGATTGGTCCAAGTAATGGGTCCAACCAGATTCACTCGCACTATTGTATTGTGGAGCTGATATATCCATTCAACTAGACGAGTATTTCTTTTCAGATTCTCACTAATCAACCATGGGCGATCATGCAAAAAGAGCTCAGAGCTAGAGCTGCTCTGCTCTCCTCCTTTCTTCTCTCTCCTTTGGTGCTTTGTAATGATATTCCTCTCAGTATATGTAGAGGAGGGAAACTCTAGAAGAAAATAAATAAAAAAGAAAAAGAAAACTCATCAACATACCCAAAAAAAAAAAAAGACCCGCGGGGGGGGGGGGGAGAACAAATGATTCTCACTATAATTTTAAACTCCTTGTGTCCTTATGCTCAATCGTTTCGCCTTCTTATTTTATCTTTATGCGAATGAATCAATATTGCCAGTTGGCCTTGTGTGCATGTGTGTACTATAGTGTCTATTTTGCGTAGATAGTGAGAGAGAGAGAGAGAGAGAGAGAGAGATGAGAAAGACGAAAGAGGTCATCACTCATCACTCTTCCTCAACAATTATGGCATTACCATGCTTCCATAAAAACGATAGTGCTGTCCTATCAAAAAGCAAAAAAATAAACTAAAGTTAATCCTGATTTGCTGAAGTCACAACTAATGATACTTTCATGATTACCGTCTTCTTTACATTAAAAGTCAGGCCTCCCACAAATTGACTCCACAACAAATGCTACTTGGTGCTCCCTCTCCTACATTTTGTTGATCTTTTTCCCTGTGAAAATATTCTGTGTATGCAACGACCAACATACTCTTTTCTTTACCTCTAAATCTTTACCACCCTGTAAATCTCTTGCTCAAAGTTCATCTAGTAGCATTTAGTTAGTTACCGTACTAAATATAAATACATGAATGCAATGGTCGGATTTTATGAAGAAAATGAACCACTCAAGTTGAAAGGACATAGTACAGAAAATACATGATGAACATGCATGAGAGGAGTACAATCAGATACACATACCCGTTATCTGCAATTTGCTGTTTAAGTGACAAAAAACTCACTTCACCCAAAAGGTAGAAAATCCATATAGTACCTCCAACGCATATAGGCCCCAGTAAAATAGCTCTACTCTTCCTATATCTGTGCCTTTGTACTGGAAAATAATGTGACCTTATGAAGCTGGCCTAGGAATCTGACACTGTATGCCATGCTGCGGGTGGAAATTATGAACAGTAAAAACCGATCCCACGTCGGCTGTGATGGGAAACGTGGTAATATTATTAGAAATTTTGATCTTTCTGTGTTCAATTAGTTTTTTTTCAATGACCCTACCACATGCCTAGAAGCCAGTGAATCTCCATTTCATTTATTTCTCCCCTTTGTTGTGAGCGAAGTGACAATGAAATGTGACTTTATGTTAAGATAACGGGGCCACTATATGATTTTCGTCTCATGCACTCGGATTGGTCCCTCCCTTTTAATAGATTATGTCCCTTTGCTGGTTGGTTCACGATATTGCTCTGTTAAGCACTGAGGTTATCAATCTCAATTATTTCTAATATGCAACCACTTCTGAGAAATCAATATGCAGAATCTCTACTTAAATCTCACCCTCCCCTTTTCTAGGCTCCTCTGTTTGACACCACAAGATAAGAACAAACAAGTCATGAACCAATTAACTTGCAGCAGCCCCATGGGATATATATATTATATTTCTGCTATTTATTAAGAAGAAAACAAAGAAAATGGGTGTAAAATAATAGAATGAGAAAGAAAGTGTGTGTGCATAGGGCCTTTCAGTGATGATGCAACCACTAGAGTAGCAGCATGGGCTGTTTTCTTTTTCCCTGTAGCACCAGCTTTGATACAATGGTCCCCTTATGAAGCCAAGGTCAAAGATTGCCAATTGAAACAGTGCCAAAACCACCGACTGTGGAAATTCAAACTCTTGCAAAGAGATTCCCCTCTCCTGTTTTCTCTTCAACTTTCTTTCTCTTTCACAACCAGGACAAACAATCTCGTCCTATCACACAGATTAAAATCAGATCTTGAGCTTCAATTTCTCTCGAGGAATGTGACCACTACTTACCAAGAGACGTAAAAGTTGGTGTTGATGGATGATTATGAATTTTAGATATATAGCTATGGTCCCAATTATTAAAGCGAAATTAGGTAGGAAAACTGGTACTGATATGAATTGACAGGCACTGCTATTCTTAGTAAAAGCTGTCTGGCCTTCAATACTCCACTCAAAGAGACCAGAATTCAATTCTATCTGAAACAACAATGGGGACTCTGAGATGCTAAAGCGAATTGCCGACCGAACCATGGTAAACTTATGAACTAACGTTACAGGTTTTGAGGTGAATATGGTTGTACCAGTGCCCACCCACCCTGAACAAACAATGATTCAAAGGACACTATAATATAACGCAAATGGTACTGGCATTCATTATAGACTATTAGCTATACCCCCATTTCTTTTCTTTAATCTAATTCTCCGGCCTTGTGAATATTTTCCTGATTTTTTTTACAAAACAAATATGATCCAAGTAGTTGAAAAACCAAGAGGAAGAGAACAGAGAATAGGAGGGAGAGTTCCGACTAGAATGAGAAAGCGGCGAAAGGAGGTACAACTATATTTTGCGGATGATAGGCGTGTGATAATAATTATAAAGCTACAGGCCGAACAATCCCTCAGAGACAGAGTCACAGGTCAGCGAGACAAAATAGGCATAAGGAGCCATGTGCTTACCCTATCCCGCCGTTTTGATCTGCTGACGAGCCCTTCATCATCAGCATCACCTCGTTCCTTTTTCAAAATTTTTTAACCATTTTTTTGGGTATTTGTTGCATACTTGCATGTCTCATACTTAATGTAGATCGTCATCACACACATGCTCTCATTTTCATGCTAATAACGAGGTTGAGTTGAAGAGTTTTTTTTTAAACCTTCTTTAGAGTTGTCAAAAGCACCAACCATTTGGCAATGGCCCTCAAGTCAAAGGTAAATTAATTAACTAAAGTAAATTAGTTCAAGCACGTAGATTGGTCCAATAATGTACTAAAGTCAAAAAGAACAACTTAATCTCGGACAGTTTGACATTGACATTGGACAGTTGGTAACGGGAATAAAAAAACTAGTTCACAAAGCAGATTCAAGTGGATGCCAAGAAATACTCCTGATAATCTGGAAAAAAAGAAAAAGAAAAAGAAAAATTGAGGAGCTAGCAACTGATGTATTCCTGGTACGGCCGGAATGTGTCTAAGCTTGGAATCATGTTAGAGCTGAAAGCGTGAGAAAAACTCGAGATGACTTCGATTTCGTTATGTGGGTCTTGGTAAGGAGGGTAAGATGATTTGGGGGAAATCTTGTGAAGGTGCATATAATGTTGCTGATGGTTGATCAGAAGCAGAAAAACTTAATCGAAGTTTTCTGGATGATAACAGCTTTTTCCTTAGGGGAGCTTTCATAAAATTAAAGCTCTCACATATTATGGTTATTCCTGTGAAAATTATTTAGTAACTGAGTTATTCCACAAGCTGATGTTTTGCAGAAATGTCATCAAAAAAATTGCGTGTATGTTCTGAATGTGAAGAGAGTCTTAATCACATGTTCTTATTGAGTAATTTTGCTAAAGTTTACCTGGGCTTGGGTCAGATTTAACTCTTCATCCTGAATTTTTTCAACAGAAACTTATCACTCTTTGGTTGGATTGTTTGTTGGTTTATCCAAGAGGTATGAATAAGGACGTGCTTTAAGTAAAGACAACTATGATTAAGGCCATTTCTTATAACTACTGGCTCGCAAAGAAGAGACATATCTTAGGAGAAATGACAGCAACTCGTCTGGAGGTTCTGCACAGAGTTAAGTTTCAGTGAAGAGATTTCATGACTGGTAATTGTTTGCCCATGGATGAGCCCGAGTCATTGAAGAAAGCAAACAAGTGAACTACAGTAGACATTATGACTGTCATGCATTTGTTATCGGGAAACTAGGGTTTATTCTGCCCAACCAAAGATAAGAAATGCAAATTTGTTGTGTCACTTCTCATTCATATGGCAATTCAAAGAGGGTACCTGTTATAGGGGGTGTGAAGAGCAGTAGACACAAGACATGATTCATTGATCTTCAGTGTGATTCATGAATTTCTGCTCTAGATGTTGATACCCCGAATGGAGGACTTTCTAATTTGGACAGAGCCAATCGTAATTGAATGCCTGATTTCGCACATCCATATGATCCTTCACTCTCTACAGAATTTTGATGTTACAAGCCTGCCAGGGGATTGATTAGCTCTAATTAATCTCAATTAATTGATTGATATTGACATATTAATCAACATATCCATATGTTGATATCAATTCATGTAGACCCACTTAATTATGAGACAAATGATACCAAGGAATGTATTATTGGCAACAGGTTGCTTTGCTCTTGAAATTTTCTGGTTCTTCCATTAAAAGAAGTAGGGCCATTGATAATTTTGAGCAACGTGGACAGCTTCTGTCCCCTGTCATAATTTAAAACATTTACAAAACGATAGCATGATTCTCGAAGCCTAAGGATTAAAGTGTCCCGTTCATTTATTGGGTGCCCATGCCAGACTTAATCCAACTTATAAAGGGAAAGTTCAATGTTCTGTGCGTTCTCTTACCTTGAAGGAAAATGGCACCGAAGATAATGGCTCATGTCTCATGAGATATTAGTAATTACTACCTCCGGTCCTAACAAGAAACTATATCTTATATTTTATATTAAGAATCAGAGGTATTTCTTCTTATATTTATAAATGCAGGTGGTTCAAGAGCAAAGAAAGAGCTCATCAAGCCTGTACAGGAAAGGATAAAGATCCTGTTTTAGCCCATTTGGCCTGAGGAAAGCATAGAGTTCATTACTCCTAACGTCTGCACTGCATAAGCGGAATTTTCCAGCAATGTCTTTAGTGATCAATGAACTGAAGACGGCCGTGCAACTTCATAGAACAAGGCAAGCCTCCCACTGATTCACCCAACATTCAGATCCCATGGATTGTTCAAATGAAATAAAACAAAAATGAATAGAAATGAAATGAAATGGCTGCTACTAATGCTTTTAAGTATTTTACTTCTCAATAGGAATTTACTGTGTCTTTACATTACGATGCTCGAGGTAAGGCAAAGGGCGTGCAAAAACAATGACTTGATCATACAGACCTAAAAAACTGCTGCACGAGAGTCAAGTGATGTATAAAGTTAATCTGTTTCCAGAACATCACAGTCTTCAGTTTATTTCAACCAAGATAGTGATGGCCCTAACTCTCACGCCAACAGCAAGAGTCACACGTTTATTGGACTCAGGATAAGACCACTACTTCAATGCTCATCAATTAAAAGATAACTCTGCCCATCATAACAGTTCAAAATGTGCGAGCATTGGGTACAAAGAGAGCAAAAGAAGCCCATAACAGGATGCGATCAACTTGAGTGTTTACAAGGTTAGAAAAAATTAAGGGTAAAAGAGGAAAAATATGTTGAGTTTGTGAGTGCTACCAAAGCAAGCTATAAAATGGGCCAAATTCCAGGCTACATAGTACTAATTGACATCCTTGCATACCAATCACTCTGAAGACTCACCAGTATCACTACTAAAACAACATTTCATTTACTGGATATTTCATTGCGATCAACGTTACCATTAGAATCCTCACTCTTTCTAACCCAAATTTTCTGATCAACCCTCTGCCATTGAACGTCATGAGCACGAATTTTGATACCATAAGGTCCAGTCCTGTAATTGCGGCCGCCGTTATTCCTCCGAGAGCCACGGGAACTATCATATGTCTTAACTCTGCTATTCTGCTTCTCATTCTCAGAGTTCAGTGACACACTCCCCAATTTCTGTTGAACTTCAGTCATCAAATTATTACTCTTACTGCCATTCAATTCAATTTTGGTTTCCCTCCTGTCATCGACCGTCTGAACATCGGAATTAGCTACCTCTTTGTTACCCACCATTGTAGATTGCGCGGCATCGTCAGCCAATTTTTTCTTCTCCTTACCTGCCCTACCATAAGGTCCAATCCTGTCATTGCGGCCTCCGTTATTCCTCCGAGAGCCACGGAAACTATCATATGTCTTAACTCTACTATTCTGCTTCTCATTCTCAGGGTTCAGTGACACACTTCCCAATTTCTGTTGAACCTCAGTCATCAGATTATTACTCTTACTGCCATTCAATTCAATTTTGGTTTCCCCCTTGCCATCGACCATCTGAACATCGGAATTTGCTACCTCTTTGTTACTCACCATTGTAGATTGCGCGGCATCTTCAGCCAATTTTTTCTTCTTCTTGCCTGCCTTACCAAAAGCTCCGATCCTGTCATTGCGGCCTCCGTTATTCCTCCGAGAGCCACGGGAACTATCATGTGTCTTAACTCTGCTATTCTGCTTCTCATTCTCAGAGTTCATTGACATAATCCCCAATTCTTCTTCACCCTCATTCATCAAATTATTACTCTTACTACCATTCAATTCAATTTTGGTTTCCCTCTGAGAATCGGAATTTTCTACCTCTTTGTTCCCCACGATTGTAGATTCCGTCGCATCTTCAGCCAATTTTTTCTTCTCCTCACCTGCCCTAGGCTTCCATTTCCCCCTCTTCCACTTCTTCTTCCGTTGTTTTTTCTTGCCATCCTGGCCATCATTTCCATCTCCGACATCGGCCTCGGCCTCCACAGTCTCATTCGTTTCACGACTGACCTCGACAACGACGCGATTGCTTTCCTGAACGATCGAATTCTTAGGCCCAAATTCCGCCGATGGACGTTTCACGGCGGCATGCCCAGCACCGGTTAGACAAGCTGGAATCGCTTGCCATGCCTTTTGCTGGGTTTTGGGTCGTCGTCCTCGGTGATATTCACGAGGATTATGTTGGGAGAGCTTGGGGATTTGTTGCTGTTGTTTTTGGTGTTGCTCTTCCTGGTGCTTCTCTTGGAGTTGCTTTTCCTTCTCCTTTTGCTTGAGCCAGCGCTCTTGAAGCTGAGAGAGAGTGACGTAGTTAGGAGGAAGAGAAGGAAGGTGGTTCTTATCTTCCATGGAAAGTGCTATTAAGAGAGAGATACATCCATGAACACGATGGTGCGAGGAAAGGAAAAGGAGGGCGAGGAGGCCAACGGGATTGCTGAAGTGGAAATTCAGAGAATAATAAACAAGGTGTAAAAGCGCGGACCCGGCCGCTTGCTGCTGACTTGCTTCCCGTTTTCCAATTTCCAGCCACTGTGTCCTCTTTGGCTCTTTTGCAACTTTAATTTAAATATATAGTAATTTAAATTTAATTAAAATGATTAAAGAAAAAATTGGGGATAAATCCTCGTTTGAAAAATTTATTGGAAAATGGCCCTTAGAAATCTGTGCTTAATAAAGATAAATTACATATATAGAAATTTTAATTGTACTTAAAGGAAAATACTTTACATATATGGAAGTTCTTGCACATAACATATTTTGAATAGAATGAGAGATACATTGCACACAAAAAAATTTAGTTGCACTTAAAAAGAAGATACTTTGCATGTATGAAAATTTAGTTGCACAAAAAAAAATTAGAATCTATTGCATGTAAAGAAACTTTAATTGCACTAAAGGGAATGATTTGCACTTATGGAAGTTTAGTTACATAAGAGAATGGAAGTTCAGTCGCGCAACTTTTCTTGTGCAACTGAACTTTCCTATGTACAAAATATATTCTGTTAATTGCAACTAAGTTTCTTTGTTTGGAATGTATTTTTTTTTTTGGTAACTTAATTTTTATACATGCAAAGCATTTTTCACGTAATGTAATTGAGTTTCTTTCTATGCAATCCATCTTATATTCTATTCAAAATATGTTATGTGTAATTAAATCTCTATATGTGTACAGTATCTTCCTTTAAGTGTAACTAAATTTTCTCACATGCAATCTATCTTTTATTTTGTTCAAAATATATTATGTGCAAATAAATTTCCGCACATGCAAACAATCTTTCTTTAAATACAATTAAGCTCCTTTATGTGCAATCTATCTTTGCTAAGAGCATTATGGCCATTTCTTGAGCATATTTAATTGTTTTTAAGGACCTCAGTCTTTCACAAAATTTTAGGGACCATTCTCCGATAAAGTTTTCAAATGGGAATTCATCCTCAATTTTCCCATGATTAAAAGCATTTTTAAAAATAAAAAATAGAAGGAAACTAAATATAATAAAATATTAAAAATGATATACAAAATCTGAAAAAGAATGAGCCATGAATACCATAATAGTTTAAGAAAAACCCCTGAAAAAGATACCCTGAAAATATGAAAATAACAAAATCATTTATTCAAATTTCTATAATTCTAAATTAGTCCATTATACCCAAAAAAAACCTAAAATGTTTGTATTTTTATGATATTGCCACTTTTTTTAATGTCACCTCTTCATTTTTGTCTCTCGTCAATGATCAATTGTTAAAACTCCAGTGTCCGGGGATGTGATTTCTTTCAGTAAAGTTGATTTATGAAATATAATAAATAGTTAATAAAATATCGTAAATATCCCGAAACATCAATTTGTGAAATTTGTTGCTATTTATTAATCAAGTATAGTAAATTGTGAATAAAGTGTAATAAGTAATTAATGAAAAATAAACTAAATATTTATTGTACTTTTTTTTAATGAAAACTGGATTCAATATAACAAAAGTACAACCAAGCTAGTTGAGCTATCACATTTATTGTATTTTATTCGCTATTTAAAACACTTGTTTAGAAAATGATAACTCATTTCTTTTTCAAAATTTCACAGTTGGATGTTTTGGAATATATACAGTACTTTATTAGTTATTTGTTACATTTCATGGGTTAAATTTGTCTCAAGAAAGCATACGCACAAGCGAGGGTGATGAGATGCCATTTAGAAAAAAAAGATATGGGGTAGTGATGTCTTTTTTTTCCAACGCTTCAAAATTTCAAAATATATAAGGGCACTGGTTTAATATTTTATAAATTTTAATCACTGATTTGTCATTTCTAAATTTATAGGGTATTTTTCTAAATTTTCTCCTTTTTTTTTAAATACTTTAATAGACTTGGTGACTGGTTGACTCGTGGTGAATGGGAATGATGGGGTGATTGGCCCCCATTCGTAATGGCCACGTCGACTTTTTTGTTTGGTTATTCCTTATTACTTGCAGCTCAAGTTCTTCTGCTTTCACTACGTTTCTTGCGGGGTGCGGTGGTCCGTGAGTTTCCGTGAAGGGGTCTTGCCTGTCATCCGAGCAAACTTAATATACTGAATTTTAATTAAAATGTGATACTCCTCTTAATTTTTATTATAAACACACAACAATTTTATATAAATTAATGAATTAATAAAGTTGGCTAAAATTAATTATTTTTATGAAATATCAAAATTATTATTAATAAAAATAAATAGTTGGAGGGGTTTGGTTAATTAGTTATAAAATTTTATGATTAATTATGAAAAATCATTAATATTTGATTCTAAATATGTTATATTATGAAATTTGATAATAGCAGCATGAAAAAAAAAAGTACAATATAATGTGATCTCTTTGTTACAATTAGCCCAAAACTTAACAGTGAAATTCTTATATTATTCACTACTTATAAATTATTTCAAACAGGGCATTAGATTCCCAAGTTTTGATTGCGCTCTCTCTCTTTCTTTCTTTCTTTTTTAACCATTTTGGGTTTGCTTGTTTCAGGGGGAAAGGCCAATATGTCCGCGCCACATAAGATGACACTTGGAATATATATGGGCTTTTTCTTGTTGCATGAGTAGGCTATGACTCCAGCCTGGTGACAGGCATGAGGCAACGGCTTCCTTAATGAGTTCTATTTTCAACTATTACTAAGCAAAATTTACCAATAAAAAAATTAATTTAGCAATTTATAGTTGGTTTTAAGCTTTGGAGAAAAGGGAAATGTGACTGCATGTAATCTTAAACAGAGGTACGTTAATTGTTTCTTAATGTGAAAACTCATATCAGAGTTTTAAAGTTACAACGTCATGCAAATTTATTTCTTGGCTTTGCATAATTAAATATAAATATGCACATGAAGATGTCAATGTTAATTTTAAATCTCAAATCGATTGTTTTTATGATGCCCTCCTTATTGCTATGTATGGCTAATGAGCCGATGTACATGTGGCTCAGTGTGGTTGACAGTGAGGTTTGAACTTGACTTATCTTCTCTGCCCTTTCCAACCATTTCCTTTCCACCTTCAGATTAAAACTCAGGTGATCCAAATTTAATATTTTTAAAATTACTTTTAAAATGTCTTTTTATTGCAATTTAAAATTGTTACAAGTAAAGTTTTGAAATTTGAAATCTACTCATTTAATTTTTTTTTAATGACTTGACATTTTATTAGTAATTAAAAAAAAACTGAATCTGGATTACCCAAATCTCAATCGAAAGGTGAAGGGAAAGTGGATGGGAAGGACAAAGGAGAGAAGCCAAGTCCGCAAGGCTCTGGGATTGTGGTGGGTTTTGTTTCTCATTACACCCCAAAAAAAAAAACACATCAGGCCAAGTTTTCCAAACTCCTAGCCTAGTCCAACTAAAAGCTCGCTACTGAATTAAGACAAGCAAGATAGTGTCGATAGCAAAAGAAAGCCCATTAAACAGTCCAGATCGATCTAGCCCAGCACCTGTAAATCAAAAGCTGCCTGTAATGGTATTTGCATGGAGTTAAAACAATCATATCATCTGTAAAACAAAAAATCCAACTCGGTCTCCAGTCTCCACATTATGCACGGTCTATAGATTTGTTATACTTATCTTCTGCAAAACTTTTTTATTATCTTATGTTAGATTGTGATTCAGTAATTGCTTTTTAACAAAAATACTGTGTGTGATGTGTGTGTGTTTTGATCGATAGAAATATTTTCTGATTTAATAAACAATGTAATGAAAAAATCACATTAAATTTGAATAAACTAAATGAAGTGTGTAATTATGTACTGTATATGATTATTGCTAATCAAATAAATGAGGTTGTATGGTTTAAAAAATAATTAAAGTTGTTCTGGCAAAAAAAAAAAATTTAAGCTGTAAATCGCAAGAAATGTGGTGCCTTTCCGGTCTTCGTTCAGGAAGAGAAGTTATTGATGCAAATGCAATCAACCTCTGAAATAAAAAAGGAATCGAGGAATATTTTTGAAAACTCTTTCCGCTTCTGAGTCAACCTCTGGTCGTTCGTACGATAAGTGATCACATGGGGGCACGAAACTAGAAAACGTCACGTTTCCCTCTGCCGTTTTGGCCGCACGACTTCAACTGGAGTCTAACGCGACACAAAATCATGTCAGTTTCAGCTACAGGCTGAAGATGGGGAGAATCTGGGAATAATTCCTCTTATTCTTCAACCAGAATCTATGAAATACCTATTTTGATGCAGTAGAAAACCCTCGACGAAAGCCATACTCGCTCCCCATTTTTTCCATAGCTTGTATCTTCCATTTCCAGCCTGTAGAAAGAAACCGGGCGATCAGCGGAGAATTAACGTAGCCGGGACAGAAATGGCGAATCTGGAAGACCCAAATTTTACGGAAAACGAAGGAGGTTCGATTTCCTTCACCGATTTCCCTGAAGATGTCCAGCTTTGTATTCTCTCCTTCCTCACACCATCGGATATTGCCACCTTTGCCTGCACATCCAAGCGATTTGGCTCCCTCTTTAGCAACGATAGCAAACTCTGGTTTAGCCTGTGCGACAGGAAGTGGGGTTCGAAGACACAGATCACGAAATGGGGCAATGGGAAAATTAGCTACCGCCTTCTGTACAAAACCCTCAACGAATGGGAAAATCTAATTGGCTTTTGGCGTCGAAGTGGACCGGGAAGCATCGCTATTGCATCACCGTCGTTGGTTATCTTCGAGTGGGGCCAATCGTTCCTCGCCGGTTCCAGAGTTTCTCCGTCGAAAACTGGGACCTACGATATATTAAAGTCACCATTTTTGCGGATGAGTCTATCGTCGGAAGGACAGGTTCTGAATTTTCTCGATCCCGATGGGCAAACTGAAATGTCCGGTAATTTTGAGATTTCTGGGCAATTCGACATGCCTGATAATGAACTGATTCCGGTCAATGTTAGTTTTATGGGGAAAACACACTTTGTTGTGGAGGAAAATCAAAACCTTACCCATTTCAGTAGTCCAGACCAAAGGAAACATGGATTCAGGAGAAGTTCGAGTAGCACGAATTTGAGTTCAGACTATTGCACTGTTGGAGAAGATGTGGTTGGTGCCGACAGTGGATCACCAGGAAGCTTACCAGACAGATTGATGTCAGACATTTATCAGCATTTTGCTAACAGGACGAGCCCAGGTAGTGATAAATCCAGGAAACAAAGGAGGAGAGAGAAGGAAAGGCTGGCTAGAAGGAAATGGGAGCCTGAGCATTTCGTGAAGATTGTTAATTGTGCACCCACTCCATCACGCCCATTGCAAGGCCTATGGAAGGTGCTGAACTTCTCATTCAACTTGCTATGCTCATTAAGCTTTCGTGTTGATCTGATATATTGCTCTGATATCTGTCATTTGATATCACTGTCTGGTCGAGCCTTTTATGGAGAATATTTATTTGCGTCCCATGTAGTTCACTTCTGTCATTTCAACCCTGGAATAAGTTTAGAGAGGAGGGGAAATGCACGAAGAACAAATCCGGTGCAGGTGGTCCTTTTTAGATTTTCATTGCCTGCGTACAGAGTCCCTCCTATTTAGAATGCGCTTGGTGATGCTGTTTAAAATGTCTGAGGATATGCACCTCTACTATCCAATTCATGTAAACAAAATCTGCAAATGATATCATTATACTGAGGAAGGGTTTTAAGTAAAAGTCTACTGTACAATCTCTTTTTTCATTTCATTTGTGAAGTGGATGATTTGAAAACTGATGATGCCTGCGGTGTGACGACTGAAATTGGTCTCTTTGATACCGATATGCAGGGTATTGGTGGTGACAGGAGTTTAGCCTTTTATCTTGTGGCGTATGATGATATTGGGGGTGTTGCTTGTCGGCAAGTTGGGAATCTTACTGGACGATTTCCCAGTCATTCCCCGGTCTTCTGGACAACAAATGCTACATTTGTAGAATCACCTTTCTCCCCTGAGGAGGAGTATTTGTATGACACTCGCATTCATCTCAGACCACTTGAAGCAGCCAGTGAGATTCACCACTGTTTCCCTTTGACAGAAAATGAAGTGGTAAATGGAATTCTCCACATAAGCTCAAGCTATGAGTTGATTATTCCAGACCTTGCTAGAACAGTAAATACTAGGAGCGCAGAAGGAAGGATTTGGCGGTACCAGAATGGTACTTTTGGATTTGGCTTCGTTCGGGACAATTTCATAGTAGACCTGAAGCGTATTGCCTATGATGACTGTGTTTAGATCTCTCTACCGATTAGTTTCCTTATTCTGCATCGGTTTTTAAGCATAGATTATTCATTTATCTGCTTACCACCATACCTCGTGGGATAGTGTTTTATTCCCTGTGAATTTTATGATGATGACAACCATGGTAATTTCCTTAGCTGAGGTTGGTTGTCTAGCGCCACATTATTTTTTCCCCCTTCGTCTATTAGGATAGAGTGTTTCAGATAACTGCTGCCTTTCTACGTGAATGACACTGCTTTATCCAAATTGTATATTTCTTCACTGAGGATCTAACAGGGATGTGACATTATAATTTACTTCATTAATTACCTGCAGTCCTCCTTCAGATGCCAATATGTTATATCTGACAAGTTGAGCATCGCAGTTGTTATATCGTTCTTTAACACGATCACTGAAATTTAGTCTTTCCTCATCTTCTGTCGAGAGGAAAATGGGCTTATTTCACAAAAAAGAAGGGGAAAATGGGCTTATGATTTGCAGTCTACAATCACTTGAAAAGAAAAAAAAAAGGTTATGTGTATGTTCTATTGAGGGAAAAGAAATTTGGTGTCACTTAGTAAGTAAACTGGGGAGACGAATGATACGAGAAACAGAAATCAATGAGTGTTTCAAGTGCTGAAGTACTTAGTCTCAATCACGTTAATCGAATCAAATGCTCTTGACAACTCATTGTGGTATCAACAACCTCACAACAGAATCCAAAAGCAAATTCAAATTATGAAGATCCATCCACACACATGAACTGGAAACAGAGGAATACAATATCAGTTGCGGGAAAAAGCTTGATGGACTCCAAATAAATGGTAAAAACCAGAAACGCAGGCAAAAGGGGCAGAGAATATAGGAAATTGAAATCAGGCAAATATCCTCTGGTTTTGTCAGCGACCTCGTGTCTAGGCACTAGGCAGCAACTTCTTCCCCATTGATCTTGTCATTTGTTTCACTCTTGTCATGATCACCTTCAAGCTGGCTTAAGTTGCCCTTCTCCTTGATTAGTTGGATATGGTGGTGTTTGCAGTAGAGTTTACCCTCGTGCGCAATGTAGTTCGACGGACTTATAACACACCCACCATGGCAGCATTTGAAACAGCTCTTGTGGTAAGGCGTTCCATTTACAGTAACCTATAGTTGAAAGAGTAGTAGTTTAAACCTCTGCATCAATGATCAATGGTTCAAATTACGGAAAGCAAATCAATTGTGTGGCATTGGATGCTGTGGGCTCAATGAGCCAACTACCTTCTCAGTTGGGTAGACTGTTTTCTGACAACCAGTACATTTATCTCTGGTACCACCAAACATACTCGAGACTTTGGTTACTGCAGGTTTCTGGTTTAACAGCGCAACAATTAGATGAATGCCAAAAAGTTGAAAATGTTCTTTGCTGCAAGAACCTTAGATTTAAGGATTTTTTTTACCTCAGTGTCAATTTGTTTTTCTGGTTTTGCAATTTTTGGTGTTCCTAATCAGGCAAAATGAAGTAGGGTTGATTGAGTTAGTGAGAAGATTAAAAAATGAGTTGAACTTAATGATTGGAGCGTTTGACCCTTTGTTACCTTCGAAGCTTTTCTCAAGACTGCCAGTTCTTTTGAAAATTTGGTCGAAGTGTGGCTTGCAATAAAGAACTCCCTCAAAAGAATTGTAGTTGCTAAGCTGCAAAATACATTGATCAGTTGGTAAACTTACAAAAATTGTCATCTAGTAATTTTCCCAGAGCATCTTAGGAAATGACAGAAACTGATTCCAATATCATGTGCTCATCATCCAGTGATACAACTAAAAAGGTGAAAATCAGGTTACCACGTGAGTTTCTGCTGTGTAAAATGAAAAACAGAGCATCCAAGGGGACAAAGAATCAGATCTACCTTAATTTTCCAGAGTTTGGATAAAAGCTAAAATTCATCCAGTTCAAAAAATAAACAAATCGTTATCAAAAAAATAAATAAATCAATATATACTTCAATTCAAGCCACAAGAACATATGGATTTCCCTTTTCTCTGGGTGAAAATTAGATAATGAAAGTGTAATACACCAATATTCAGATTTTCCAATATTTCGGGAAAAAAATTCCGGGTATGAAACTAGAAGAATTGTTTTCCACATTGAATCCATGGATTGATCTAGAATTCTTTAGCATCAAATCCTTGTGTGCTTTGGGGACACAAATTTCTTCTATATGCAAACCAGAACTGATCGGAAAACATAGAAGACACGATGATACAAGGAACCGATGGAAGTTCTGGCGTTTGATGTGTTCCGGGATGAAAAGGCCTCATTCTAGAACACCAAAGAATTAAATTAAAGTGCAAAAATTGATGTAACTCGCTGTAGTGATTCTAGTGAATTTATCTTCTTATTCAGAGGATCAACTTTAGACACCAGATCCAATCCTAGAAACTGGAACTAGAACAGCAACTGAGAAGTACATAATCAAGTCTCGGATAAGATCAGAGGGAAAGATAGAGACCTTGAGGGTTCCTTTGCAGTGGTGGCATCGGAAGCAAGCTTTATGGTACACTCGGTTATCTGCTGTTAGTTTATCAACCAAATAAACTGTTTTGTCACAAGCCATACACTTCTGGGTTGTTCCTGCAAATGCCATCCTTTCTTATCTTTTCTTTTCTCTGAGTCGCGCCCTTACCCAGTAGAAGCAAGCAGATGATTCTCCGAATGTTTTGAGTTTCTGTTCCAACAGAGCAATGAAGATGATATGAGAAAAAGAGAATGGCAAATGTGTCCAGCAGATAATTGCGGAGACCAAAAGCAGACCTCTTAACAAATATTATGTCATTGACAATCATTGTGTCCAAATCTTATGCACCTAACTACAGTTTTCACCTAGGTATTGTATTTTTCCTTTCACTATCTCTTAACTGTGAGGATGAATGAGTAAATTGCAAGGAATATACCGTAGCTCGTAGCAGGCAAAACAAAAAAGCAAAGCTTTTCCCTGCTGAAGTATCGCCACTTTTACGATTGTTCATGCCTAACTAGCATTGCTTTTTTTTTTTTTTTGATCGCATGACCCTAACATTTTGGCTTTATAATTGACTAATTGTTATTTCTTATTTGAATTGTAAATTACAAGTATCGAGTGAGAGTAGTAATAAACGAGAGCGAGTAGATTATTTTGGTTCAATCAAACTGTATTCCTTTGGAAAGACACTTTGTGATTGGAAGGTCCCCTGTCCCCAAATGGGCAACTGTCAGCTATTCATCAGTTAACACCCAGCTGGCCTGCTCTCATTCTCAAGTCTCACTTTTCAGATTATAGCACCTAACCCATATATATTTTCTTCAGTTACAAGGATTGGGGAAGTTCCATTTAAGCCTGAGAGACTATGACAGAGTAAAAATGACATCTTTGCAATTACAGATTCTAACGGACAAGAATGCTGTGTTAGAGCTGGAAGATGGTGTAAACTTGACAGCTTTTGTTAGGTCATGGAGTGAAATAACTTTTTCCACAAAAATATTAGCGTAAGAACTTTGAGATGAACGAAATTAAATGATGGAGATCTGTGTCTGAACAGTGTCTGCACACGAACCTGTAATGATGGTTGTGCCTGTGAATCGGTATTCTTCCATCAACCTTCAATTATGATGACAGCTCGCATTTAGTCAATGAATGCCCCACTTTGCAGTACGCACCTCCCTCCCTGTAAATCTTCCGTGTAGCTGTAAATTTCATCAATTGATTATTACTGCAGTTTTGCTTAGACTCTAATAATTACAATTCCATTAGCAAATCGGGCGTTTGGTCTAGTGGTATGATTCTCGCTTTGGGTGCGAGAGGTCCCGAGTTCGATTCTCGGAACGCCCCCTTTTTTTTTTTTAATTATCTTTTGTATCTTAGCTTCCGAAATCTTGTGCTTTCTTTGTAGAATTGTAGTTTTTTCGCTTTAATGAGTCCGTGGGATTCTCTGACTCTAATAAATGCAGCGGCAGGGTCTGGCAGCGCCCTCTGGATCGGCCTTTTTTTTTTTTGGGGACCTGTGGATCAGTATAGTTTGTTCTTTCAGCAGAAATTTCTGGGAGAAGTCAGCGTCAGCAGGAACATGTGAAATCCGAAGAGCATAAATTATGAGGTTGACTTTTTGGCCAAAAAAATTATGAGGTTGACTTTAAGGACCGCACTGTTGTTTTGACCGTAAGAGGCTTACTTGAGTTTTTAATAATATGGGCAGCAAATCTCGAGTCAAGGCTCCTTGGCACCCAAGGAAATTATATCCTGATAGCTTCGTCTCCAAACCAATAATGACCCGCTCAAAAAGAAGGGACAATAAACAAATTGTTCAATCGTTGCCCTGTTTTCACAAGGTCAGAGGGACTAAATGACAAACCCAGGAGTTCCATAATTTCATATTCTGACTATTTCAAGTAGACTTCTATAATTTCTGAGAAGGTAAAATAATCTCGAGGGAACACGGTTTTTATTTTTATAAGAAGCTGCAGAGCTTTGAAAATACTATAATCGAAGTCTTACCAATTCCTAAGAGGCATTGGATCTTTTTACAAGGTATTATTAAAATAAGCGAAGACCATTTCAGAACGTTATATCATGTATATAATAGTACAAGATAAAGGCAATTTGAGTTCTGGTCAAAGCTTCTATATTGTAAGGAAGGATCTGTTTACCATTGCGCCTTCCATTTTTTGTGTTACTCAGCAGAATTCAGTGCATGGATGCGCTTGAAAAAGTCCGACGTTGACTCATGAAAATTTACCTTACAGGCATACTTGCAAAAAAGGAAAAAGTAAACGTGCTTTATTACTACATATTATTGTATTTAAACCTTTTGACGGATAAATAAGTTAATGCATCAAGATGAAAAAATTAAAATTCATAGCAAGCCATTTAGTTCAGGTTCAGGCACATTTAGCCCAAAATGCCATCAATTCTCTGTGTACTACTTCTGGTTTTTAATATAAAAGTTCATTTGAATTTTATTTTGATAATAAATATAAGATCTTAATTCATTTTGTCTCTCATATTTTTTTACGGTAGTCATCTAACAATGATAGTTTTAGCTAATACACTTAATTATTAGTAAAGATATTTTAAAAAAGACCACATCTATTTATTACAAATAATTAGTTTAATTAGTTTTTTTAATCTATCCAAATTAGACGAGAAGAAGTATTAGATTTTGTTCAAAATAAATAAGTAAAAACTATTAAAAATGCCAAAAGCTTTTTCAGAGGACTAAAGTAGAGCGAAAAATACTAAAATAGCACAAATATCGAAATAGATTTGCGAGTGTTTCCTAAAGAAAGAGGTGCAAGCTTCTCTGATAACAAGGTCAATGAATCTTATTTACGCTCTCAAAAAATATTATTACTTCCGGTTGTAATTATAAATAGGGAAAATTGCAAAAAAAGACCTTGGAATTGTAAAAACGCAGATAGGGACCCTTGACAACTTCACTTTAGGTTTTGACAAGAATAATATGCCCTGAAGTTGTCAAAACCCAAAGTGAAGTTGTCAAGGGTCCCTATCTGTGTTTTTACAATTCCAAGGTCTTTTTTTGTAATTTCCCCTTATAAATATTAGTTAACTAATTTAAAAAAATTAAAAAATAAGTTAAGTTAATTATTTGTGATAAATAGGTATTGTCTTTCTTAAAATTACCTTGTTAATCAAATATATTGGCTAAAACTATCATTATTAGAAGGACTATCTTGAAAAAATGTATAAATATAAAAGGCAAAGTGAATTAGGATATTATATTTAGAATCAAAATAAAAATCAAACAAAATCTTATATTAAGAATCAGAGGTAGTATAAGCTAAAAATAACTTTTGATATCCGGTTCTAAATATAAAACATATTTTGTAGTGTAATAATTACATTATAAAATGAGTATTATATTTAGGAGCGAAGGTGCACAATTTTTTGTTGGATTATATTTAAATGCACATTACAAAACAAACACTTAAATTTAGAAACATATAGTTACGAACATGATGACATCAATGATGGCATCGACCATGATCTTGTGGGAATCTCCATCAGAGCTCAGCATTGGCGGCAAGCATATATTTTAAATAATAAAAAACCGAAAAATATAAGAACAATGTATTACGCGTATACTATAATGTTGCATTTATATAAATAATCAGATGTTAATTATGCTCATCATGCGATATTTAAAAATGCAGATCACATTCACATAATTGATACTCTATCTAGTAAAAGTAGCTTGTATTTTCAACCGGAGCAGCTGGTTATCACAAAATACCAATAAGGTCCTATAAAAATAATTAAGAAACTCTGGACATTTGATAAAATGAATTTTCCAAGAGATAAATACGACTATACACACTATGAACTATACAAAAAGTTTGTCTCAGAACACAAATTGATAAGAATTCAGACTGAGACATAATAAATTGACAGTTACATCAGTGAATGGATAGATGTTGGGCCGTTATTATTTATTATTACTAAAACAAAAAATATTTCCCATAATTGTTTGGCTGCCCAACTACCCTGTGGCGTTTAATTTCAGCCGGTGACCTTCTCGAACACATTCATTCATCTGCCGGCTAATAATTTCGATAAACCACAGCAGAAGTCATTCTTTTTTTAATTTCTCTTTAGTAAATTTATCTACATTATTTTTGTTTAAAAAAACTTCACCTTTGCCGTAAAGTTGAAATTCCAAATGAAATTAAGCAATTAAATTGAAATTAAAAAAAGCATAAAACTTAATACTGATAGTGACTATCAAATAATCAAGCCGATCAATTTAGATAGAATAAAAATGAAGTTAAAAATTAAAAGATTGCAAATATATTTTAGGCTTACTATGTACTCCATACCTCGAAGTATTTTTTCGGGTATTGAAATATTTTGTAGTGTATCTAGCATCCTTGAAATATATTTTTTAAAGTACATCCAACACCTTAGAAGGTTTTTTTTTGTGTATTTAGCACCATAAAATACTTTTTCAAATATGTCTAGCATCCAAAAATAGTTTTTTTTGTATCCAATACCAAGACAAAAAAAAATACAATACACACCTGATAAATCTTTTAGGGTACTGAATATAATGTTAAATATACCTAAAAAAAATTTTAAAACACGGAATCTACCTTACTCCTATTTTTTATTTCATTCTTATAGCGTCATTGTGAAAATCACTACATCCAATGCATACGCTACACTGTAAAATTACAATACAAAATAGGTTTAATATAATTTTTTTAAAAAATCCTTTTGGTGTTATTATAAAAAGATGTGCACCGATGCCCATCTTTCTCCTCAAGCAACAGCAACATGTTTATTTTGTAATCCCCAACTCAATTTCTTCGAAATAGTAACAAATAAAACATGCTAAGAAGTCAAAGATCAACCATTTTCACCACGTCACAAGCTTCCTCTTCCACATTTTTTTAATTTTAAGCCTTTTGAATTGTCATACATCCCCTCTTCTGGTTTGATTCAGTCTCCCCTTCACACCTCTTCAATAGTTCAATATATATACACTCTTTCCGCTTTCATCCTCTGTTTCAATTCAATCCACCACTTATCAAATTCCCAAAAATATCAAATACCCAGAATTTCCCTTATGCTCAGAACATTCAGGTGTGGTGCTTTTCATCACGAGGAAGAAGATGAAGCTTGTCGTAAGAGCTCTGATTTTTCCGCCTCGCCAAAATCTAAAAATTGCAAAAGCCATAGCAAGTCAGGCAAGAACAATAATCCTTACTCGACGATTGGGCGGGATAAATTTTCTGCACTCCTAGCTGATCTGGACGAGAAGAGGCAGAAGATTTACTCGCAGACAAACCCTCACGATATCTCTTTCGTTCGCTTCGTCTACACCGAAACAGATGACTTCGTCCCTGTGGTGGTCAAATCGAAGAACAAGGACCCACGGAAGCACAAGAGCGAAGAGCTGAAAGTAAGACCAGCTGCGCCTGTAATTTCGGAGCCAGTCGATAATAACAAGGCCGCCATTGAATCTTCTGGTGTGGAAGAATATTCTAGAAGGCGTTCCAATGCGGAATCTGATCACAGAAAGGCGGAGAAGACGAGGGTTCCTTGGAACATGTGGAGACGACCGTCGGAGTATCTGCCAATAGTGATGATATTGATTTTAGTGTTCTTGATTGTGTTTGGGCGATCGGCGGCGACTCTGTGCACCTGTATTGTGTGGTATATTATGCCGAGCCTGCCGGCATTGAAGGAAAGCTCGAAATCGAGAAAGTCAGCGAAGAAGAAAGAGTATGTGAAAGGCATGAATGAGAAGAAGAAGGAGGGTAATGAGTTGGGATCGCCGACACAGAGAGCAAAATCTCCGGGAAGGCACGGCCATCGGAAAAGCTGGTGAAGGTGATCTGAGATTCATCCCTTTTAAAAAACAAAAAAACAAAATTCTTGTACAATCCCATGGTCTCTTTTTTTTTTGTGAATACAAGTCGTGACATGTTGTGGGTGTAAATTTTTGCTAGGATATTAAGGCTGATCTTATGGTAATCATCAAAGAAAAATTAATTGTATATAGTTGTTCTGTGAGAGCAAGCGGCCATGCTGGATTGTCGAACAATTCTGGCCTCCAACGAAAAACATAAAATCCAGGCTTAACTAACACCTAATTAAAATTAAAAAAAAATTTGCCAGCCTGATTAAAATTAAAATTTACACAAAGACCTCACTTACCAAATAATTACAAAAAAATTAATCCACATGTCTTTATATATTTCTCAAAATGGTCTTAAATAAAATGATGAAAATTCCGTAAATTCCATAAACTTCTATAGATTGAAATCAGCAGTGTTAAAGGTTTTTAACTCAAAGATGGATGCCTATAACCGATAAAATTATAAGGGTTTAATTTAAGCAAAATAATGTATAAAAATTTTATTCAAAATTGAGATATTCTAAACATATGCAGAATCAAGGGAAAAAAACTTGTAGCCCATTTGGTTTGTAAAATCGGTGGGAATGTAATGAAATGTAATCATAGGAAATGTAATGTAATGGAATGACTATTACAATGAAGTTGTTTGGTACAACATTAAAAGTGGCAAAATTAAATTTACTGCTGTTTATATTTAATTAGATGCGAATAAAACCAAATGGATAAAAATGTCTTCACACACAAATAAAATTCCTAGTACTGTTGTCCCCTGTTAGTCCTTCCTCATCCTCCCTTCTCCTCTCCACATCTTCAACTAGAATGCACTGAAAATCAGGGAAAAAAGTTTCTTCTTTAGTAAAGAAAGTTCTAGAGATTTATATCTAGTAACTTCCACATCATTTTATTTATGGAATCACCCACCCAAGACAAGGAGTTCAATATAGATATTGTAATCAAATGACTTTTTGAAATATGATAACTATTTCTAATTCAAGAGATGAGTCCTATGTGAGGACGTCATGAATTCATTTTATTCGAAATACGGAATCTTATTACATTGAATCCTTAAAAGCTCAAATGAACGAATGATGGAAGATGAATGAATGAATGAAGAACAAACAGGAACAAAGAACAAGAGCAAGAACTTAGGTAGAAATTTAGGAAGAAATAGGGGAATGAGGAACAAGAATGAAGAACAAACAAGAACAATGGAGGAGGAAGGAATGATAAAGGTGCCCATTGGGGGAGGAAAGGTCTTTGGGAATGGTGAGGGTGGAGGGAGATGACAGGGAAGCCAAGGGCAAATAAGGTCTTTTCACATATTTCCATATATTATAATTTCTATTTTTTATTTTTAGTAGTGTAGAATCTTGATGAATTAAGTAATCGCTTTTACAACCTAAATATGCCAACTAAATACTTAGAAGGGGACATTGCATTAGAATTATAAGAATCCTGTTGTAATGCATCGAACCAAACAAGCATTTGAAATATGCGATTTACTGCTTTTTTTTCTTTTGCTACTCTAAATATTTTCAATAAAAATAATTCTATTTAAGACAAATTAGGTACTAAATACAGATATTTTAGTAGACGAGAAGTTGGTTTTGTGGCCACAAAAATCACCCCGGCACCCAGAAGCAGAAACCCCCATACACCCCACCAAACACACATACCTGCAGGGAACGTCCTCTCCGTAGGTCTGCATCATCTGCAATCAACAGATGTGCTGCCATATCCCGCGAAGACAAAAATAGAAAAGCAAAGAAAGAAAGAAAAAGAAGCCAAAGCCTCAGACGAATTCTGGGGGGCAAATCGTGAGCCAGCTTTATAACATTAGTCCCTCCAGTTAGCCCTCCATTATATTATTATTGTTCGAAAAATTGGACCAAAGCGACTAAGCAAATCGAATTGAGTTAACTTTTAATACAAAAACTAGTTTAATTTTCATTTTAATCATAGACATAAGATCTCTTTTATTTCTCATATAGATTCATTTTTTCTAAGATAGTCCTTATAATAGTTGTATATGTTAAATATTTCATCAAATGATAGTTCTAGCTAATACATTTGATTAGCAAGAGTATTTTAAGAAAGACAATATTTGGTTATTTGTACAAATAATTAACTTAATTTATTTTTTTAATTCACTCAAATTAGTCAACTAACTTTTACACTATCTCCAATCCTTGATATAAGAGTTAGTTTAACTTTTAATTTGGTTTTAAATATAAAATCTCAATCCACTTTGTTTTTTATATTTATCTATTTTTTTTAAAATAGTCATTATAGTAGTTGTATATGTTAAAGGTTCAATTAAATGGTAATTTTAGCTAACACATAATTAGTAAGAATATTTTAGAGAAGACAATATGTAACTATTACAAATAACTAATTCAATAATTTTTTTAATCACTCAATTTTATGTTGAGAATACAAAATAATATCCGGTCCTAATTATAAGACCCATTGACTTATTTGAAGAGATTAAGAAGTAATTAAGTTGGTTATTTATAATAAATAAGTGTTGTTATTCCTAAAATATCCTTGCTAATTAAGTATATTGGCTAAAACTATCATTATTAGAAGATTATCTTGGAAAAAATGCATAAATATAAGAGAAAAAATGGATTGGGTCTTATAATTAGGACCAAATAAAAAGTCAAATTGGGTCTTATAATAAGGACCGGAAGAGTATTAAGAATTGGAGGGAGCATTGGACAAGAGTTCGACGTCGCTGTGCTTTTTCAGTTGTCAAAGTTTTTTCCCTGGTTCACCCAAGCCACCCGCGAGAGGTATGATTCTTCATCCTTCAATTCTGATGGCAATTGTCAAGTATATGAGATGCGCTTAGCAAGAACAGAGGAGGAAGTGAAACAAAAAAAAAACAAAAAAAGCCCCGTTTATAATAATAAATAAATAAAAAGAATGTTTTAAATTTATATTTTACATAATAAATAGTTACACTTTAAGTAATCTCTTCAATAAATGTACGTTTTTAAAATCATTCTTTCGCATCCCCCGCCTAAATTTTGTGATACGTCACCATATTCACGAGTTGCAGATAGTGATTTATTCAGATAAAAAATATTGTGACTTCTTTCATCCACTGTGATGTCTAAAAAAACTATTACTACTAAAGCTAGTTGATTATTTTGAAAGATTAAAAAAATAAATTAATTAGTTATTTGTAATAAATAGGTGTTGTCCTTCCTAAAATATCCTTATTAATCAAGTTTATTACCTAGAACTATCATTATTAGAGGGACTATTTTAAAAAAAAATATATAAATATGAGAGACAAAGTGGATTGGAGTCTTATAATTAGAGTCAAAATAAAAGTCGAATGAAATCTTATATTAAGGATCAGAAGTAGTACAAAATAAAATTTAGGATAAGTCATAGCATTTAAAAATAAAAAGACTAAAGTATACTTTTAGATATTTAACTTTACACAATGTTTCATTTTGGTGCATTAACTTTTTTTTTTTGGTGAAAGAAAGGGGCCAAGCCCAACCATTATGACAACTATTCTTCTCGGGGTTTCAAAGCCAGAAGCATCCATCTTGATGAGTTCTTCAATCCAGCCAGGTGGGGTTGCCCAAGTAAGGTGTCTTGCGTTCATCTCATTACTCATCGTTGCAAGCTTATCAGCGACCTGATTTCCCTCCCTGAAGACGTGATTAAATTCAACCTGCCATTGCAGCTTAAGAAGATCCTTTAGTTTTCTAGAGATCAGGTAACTACCCTTAATTCTAGACTCCTGCTTGATTTCCTGGATTATCTGATCTGCATTGCACTCTACTTCTATCTTCTCAAAACCCATTTGCCTGCATAACAGTAGCCCTTCAATAATCCCCTAAGCTTCAGCCTGTCTAATGTCACATTTCTCCAGTTTCACTGTAAAACCACACAACCACTCTCCACAATCTCCCCTTATGACTCCTCCGCATCCTGCTTCCCCTTTATGGTTAATGCTTCCATCAGTATTAAGCTTGCACCAATCTTTTTTTGGGGGTAACCATTTAATCCTTCTAATTTCCACTTGTTGATTATTATCTCCCTGTTCTTCCTGCCTCCCAGCATAATTTCTGATGTATTGTTTAATAATTGCATTAGCTCTCCAAGGTTGGTTAAAGGCGTCATCATGTGCTTTGCAGTTCCTCCAATACCATATGAACCAGCAACAGGTAGCGGAAACTTCAGGCCATTAGTCCTCTTCTAGCTTGTATCCCTTTTGAAGAACATTTTTCTGGATCCACTTTTCCCAATTACCTTTGAAAAAGAGTTCCTTTTTTATTCAGGTATGAGTTTCTTTCATATTATTGAAGCTGTTGGACAATCCCTCATAGCATGAATAAGGTCCTCCTTTGCCTGACGACAGCTTTTACAAATTCCTTGTCCGCCATCCCATTTGCTTGTTATTTCTTGTGTGGGGAGTTTGTTATGAAATGCTCTCTAGAGAAAAACTTTGATTCTTTTTGGAACTTGAAGTTTTCAAACTTTCTCCAAAACATGTTGTTTCTTTGTTCAGGTAACCTAGTTAGTGCTCTGTAGGTGCTCGCTATTGTGAATTCTCCTCTTGTATATGGGCTCCAAGCTAGCATATCCATCCCTTGGTCTCTCAGTCTCGGTGCCTTTCCCAGTTTATCCCTTATTTGTTCCGGCAGTACCTGTTCCAAGGTAGCGATATCCCATGTACCATCCTCTCTCACTAAGTCCTTCAAACAAAGAGAGAGATCTATGTTTTGAGTATCCAGCGCATGTGTGATTAATCTGCCTGCTCCTCTGATCCAATGATCCGTCCATACTCGAGTTAATTCCCCATTTCTGACCTCTATGAAGGCATGTTCTTCAAACAACTCCTTAGCTTGCATAGTTCTTCCAGAGGTGTGAATCAGTGCGCTTAACTAACATTTCTTTTCCCCCTTTCTTGTTCTCTGCAGTATTTTGCTTTCAAAACTTGTGTTCATAGTGCTGTAGGTTAACTTTTGAATTTCCATAGTAACTTTAAGAGGAAGGCATCGTTCATTACCTGTAATGATTTTACTCTCACTCCCCTATGTTCTTTGGGTTGACATAACTTGTCCCAAGATAAGGCATGCCATCTCCGATTTCCTTCTTGTTCCCCCCAGATGAATTGTTGCTGTGCTTTTTCAATTTCCTTTATAATTTCTTTTTCAATTGGTCCATTAACTTTGAAAAGTAAATTTTTAGCCCTCTAACCTTAAAACTGTTAATAAAAAATAATGATATTGAGTTTTTCAATGCTGATAAAACATTACTAAATACTAGCATATTAAGTTTAATATTCAAAACAATCATAATTGTTATAAAAAATATCATTTAAGACCAACAATTATGGAGGTAAAAAAACTAAAAGGATACTTTTTAAAGTTAAGGGATTAAAGTAAAACCTTACATAAAGTTAAAAAACTAAATGTATACTTTAACCAAATAAAAAACATCTTGACTTATTTGGAAAACCGTTAGTCCATGCGAAAATGTCAAAAAAAAAAAAAGCTAAGATAAATGGTATACTCCACTAGTTATATATGTGGAAAAATGGCAAAAAAAGACTCCTAAAATAAAAAAATTATAAATTGAAATATATGATAATATTAGTATGAGTTTTGACAACAATTTTTATACACGGGTGCTTGTGTGCAATTTTTTATTTTAACAGTTTTTTTTTTTGGGATTTCCCTGTATATATTGTGCTGGGAAAAAAACACTATTTTTATTTACTGCAACTCATTTTTTAATTTCATATATTGCCTTTTGATGGCCAGAAAATAATGCATTTTATTTCTGAAATAAAGACACCGTGTGTGGGGCCCCATTAATTGGACAAAATACACGTAGTGTTCAGCTTTTATCTCATCTGAAACCGAAAATCAAATTAAAGAAACGAACCTTCCAACAAATGCTGGGAATGGCAGGCGCAATGGATAAATCATAAATAGGAGGAAAGCACGCGTTTTATACACGAGAGCCTGATTATAATATCAGAAAAAGGAACATGAGAATATCCACAACACGAAGGAAGTCAAACCCGAGAAGGTGAAGAAAGAAAGGATAATCAGAGGAATCGAGAAAGTAGATTGAACAGAAAAACAGTCAGGGACGGTCTGATAGACGGCAAGATGGGGCTGTGCTTTGGTTGCTTCGGCGGAGGCGACAAGCGAATGACCAAAGAAGAGGAGAGATTGGCCTCTGAAGAAGCTCGCGCTAACGCCGCCGCAGCCGCCCAGAGAAGGCAATCCCTCCTCCCTCCCCTTTTTACTGTGAATTCATTTTCTTTTTACAATTTAAGTGTCAAAATTGATGAATTCGTGAAAATATTTCGCCAATTTGGGTTTTGATGGAATACCGGCATTGAATATTGGAATCTTTGATCATCAGACATTCGAAAATTAATCTATCGGAGTAATAACTATGCATGAGGTTTGTGAATCTTGACGGATTCATCCTTAACCTAAATTGATAGGATAACAGGAAAAGACATGTATGAGACATCCTTCACATTTTTAACATGCTTGTAAATGAGCATTCGATGGAAGTCCACTGTAATTAGTAGATGAAGCATAAAACAGAGACTTGCTATGAATAGGTGAAGCCCCAAAACGAAACACAACAGATGCTTGGACCTCCTCATGCGACGGTGATGACAGAATAGGACTACAGTTAATGTTGGCCTAACTTATATGTTCTGATTGTAACTGCAGGCAAGAACAATTTGATAATTCAGCGGCAGGACGAGCTGCACGTGCACAGCAACAGGCAATGGCAAAGCAATCTGCAAACACCAACAAAGGCGAGCCAGTTCTAAAGGTATAATGATTCAAGATAACTTTTTTGGTTTTTTGGCGAGTATTGATTTTTGCTGTTTGTTAAATCTGCTAGTGTCCTTGTATAAATCAAAATGGACTCGATCCATGTTAATTATGAATATTTTTACACGACTCTTGTTTTTCAAAATATTGATCTTTAATGTGCTACTTTGTTCTTTGTGCATCTTGACTAACAATCTTAAATGGTTTAGAACTTGTAATACGGTTTGTCAATTGTGGATGCAGTGGCAGATGGGTTGAGGTTCAGGAATTGTCTGTCACAATGTCAAATTCCTTGTAAGGTGAGGTGAATAATCAATCTGATCAAATTTATGTGGCCTGTTGTTTGGTTGTACATGTTTGTTCAGTTAGTTCAGTTCTGATAAAAGGAACTCAAGTTTTTCCAATGGAAGAATTCATTGAGACAATCGGCATTAATATTTTAATGATTCCATCCTCAGTTGATGATCCAAGCTACATTCATCACCATTAAATTTTCTCATGTTATTGTTTTTACATGTATGCATGGACTGGATATTTCCAATCGAACTTGTAAACTATTTTTGTACCAAATCAATTTGACAAGGTCAAAGAAATCTAGCAAACCAATCTGTTGAATGCTGAGGTTGGTTTGGTGGTTCTTCTGCCGTAAATTTGGCCAAAATATCTGGAGCCCAGGTTTAAGGCCTTTGTGGAAGACAAACTTTCTTTTTCCCAATAATAAGAAGTCAAACGTGTTTGACTTTTTGTTGTGTATATACATAAAGAAAGCTCGGCGTTACAACAATGCAGCTGATTTCACTGTTTTATTTGGCCAAAAACCATTTTCACTGGTTCAACCAAGCTCTAATAGCAGTTTTAAGGGCCAAATCAATTTTGTATCAGGCATACATGCTTTGAAAAAAGAAGAAGAATAATGACCAAGTCCATAATCTTTCCTACACGTTATGAATATATGATTAAAAGATAGAGTCAGTAGCTTTGGTCGAGATTTGGCTAATTGTGTGCATGTTAATTGTCTAATTTATCTTTTTCCCT
>NW_021632258.1:0-51534 GCF_004799145.2 Neltuma alba | reverse complement strand
GGCATTTTTTTGAATGGCTATACATACGGACTTGACATTTTCACACAAAGCCAGGCATTTAACCCTGATCACCATTGATTTTTCCTTGGTTCACATAAGCACAGTTTATTTATTTATTTGATATGTACAAGTATTCTCTTATCAGAGACAATCATATTCGAGAGACTGCCAGACAATAAATATGGGCACCTCTTACAGCGAAGATTCAAACGTTGTTTCATTGTATTGTGGAAAATTAGCCCATTCTACTAAATTCAATCATCATGATAAAATTTTCTATGTAAATGCAAGCATTGCAAGCAGCTAAACCAAATTATTTAAGATTTAATTAAAAATATCACAGAATAATGTCATTGAATGTGAATTATAAAATATGTTTCTTATATTTATTGTTTTTTAAAAATAAATTTTTAAATTTAATTTATCCTAATATATAATTTGTTTTACACCCACGAAATTGGAACCCTTAATTTTATTTGAAAGGAATTGAATTCACGTGCTAGTTCTTTAAATAATTTCTATACACACTTTAAGGGGCTGAATCTTATTTATTGAATTTGTAAATAACATAGATGAAATTATAATTATATGAAATTTAAATTAAACAAAGAATTTAAAGCCGAGAAATTTTCTTTAATCATTAAACCGAATCAACACATCATATCACTAAATCGGCGGATTGACGGTGATACAATAATATTTCAGATCACTATTCATTAAATCAATTAATATTTTAGATCACGCATCAAAAAATAATTAAGAAAAAGCATGGCGGCTACTATTTTTGAGGTATCAGGGTAAAATTATTTCCATCATATTTCTATTTTAATTTCTTTTCCCATTACTGCATATTTATTTAAGAGGTTCAACAATCCGCACCCATGCTCTATGTCCATGGTCCTTCACCCACTTCTTCTCTCTCCCTCTCTCACTATACGACTGTTCATGAATGGTCTTCTTCGTGATCTTCCACAGCTTTCTTGAACTGTGCCTGTAAAGGCTTCATGCAAACAGAATTTCCACCAACACAATTCAAGAAAGCTGTGGAAAATCACTGAGATGATCAGCCGCATCGCCACCCGTACTCTTTGCTAGTACAGTCAACCAATACATCAGGTCTTCATGAACTTTTCTAGTCACTGGTTCAACTCTTTGTCCAGACATGGCAATTGATTTGCCCCAATCTTCTCATCTCTTCTCTTCTTTTTTTTTTTTTAATTTTCCTCGCGGCAGAATTTTCATTGTGGTGCTCTTGTAGCAGACGCTTTACTGCCATTTCGTTTCTCTGTAGAAAATGTCACAACATATATTTCATGCAGGTTCCGATGGCGAAATTTCAGATCTCTTCCGATGATTTGCTCCGATCTGACAAAAACAGACGCTCACGGTTACATTTTGATTACGTTTTCTAGATGCATTATCGAATAACGTCGATAAATCTGATACATGTAATCTGATGCGATTTCTTTTTTCCCCCCTTTGTGGTTCTTAATTCTCAATTTCAATAGGTTCTGCGATTTTTCACGCATTTGGTGTTTTCGGTTCTTCTGAACAGCAATCCTTGAACTGCCCAGTTTGGTAAAAGAGACAAGCAGGCGTGACGCACAAGAAGGTGAAAAGTGTTGAAATTAGTTGAAGCGGAGGCTTCGTTTTTCCTCTGAAACAGAAAAGTAATTGTACGTTGCCATTGTCACTCATTGTCAATACGTACAAGCAAGCTTCCCCCACCATCCACCTCTTCTTCCTTCTTTCTTCTTGTTTTTCTTTTAAATTCTTCTGTTTTCTACTTTTCTTCTTCCTCTTCAATGTATCACAGCTTCTTTTCTTGACCCAAAGATATGGGATTTTGTTATCACACTGCTGGGATAAAACAAGTAATTGAGAATCATTTTTGAATTACTGGGTATGAATAATTCATATGCTGTGAGAGATTTTTTTTGTTCTGCAGACAATCATTAGCCCATCCCTTCATAGCAGAAAGGCGCACAACTTGTTTCCTTTTTTCTTCAACGGCGGTTGCTAGTGACAGGCCACCACTGTCCACTGGCGTGAGGTACTTTGGCTCAAGTGCGCAGGAGACATGTGGTCTTGTCTAGAGACGCTCCTGTTAATTCTCACCTCTCTAAAACTACTTTCTGTGGCTTAACCTAAAGTTCTTTGGGGAAAAAAAAATCGTTATATTCCTTCTGTCGTGAAACGTATGTATTTTGATTTGGAATTTCTGTGATTCCATTATTCCATAGTTACCTCACAAGTTTCCTTGCTGTTCATATCTGAAGATTGAATCGAAGATCTCAGTCTATTAACCTCCCCCACAAGTCTAGTAATTAAATGCTCCCTAGATTGCAGAAAGCAACAAAAATAATGGTAAGTTTGACAACGATGAAGCGTAGCGTAACAATTAATAACTTGCAGTGGCAATATAGCCTGGACCCTGGACCATCTCTTCCTCATAGAGTCATACGGGAGAATGCTTCATTCCTTTCGACTTTTAGCCTAATAGAAAAAAAAAAAGAAATCAAGTTATATTACAAGCTACCAACAAGTGTTAGTCCAGTTGTTAAGAAGTTGACTCATAATTCCCAGGGTAATGAGTTCGAATTCCGCTGTTAATGTGAGGATTTTATTGGTGGACGATTTGTAAGTGAGTCCTGAGACCCAATTCATCCAAACTTTTGTATATACAAAAAAAAAAAGTTTTATTACGTGCTAATAGTTGAAGTTGAAACGGAATGCAGAAAAAAGGAACTTTAGGACTGTTAGTGGAACGTGACTTCGCAAGTCGATGTGACTTCATGAATGAGATTCTACCTGTAAAATTCGGATGCCAATTGATCCAAAAACAACAACACTTAAGCCAATTATTTTTCACATTGTTGGACCACTTGAGCAGCTTGCTGAATCATTGTTCGGGTGCCTGTCGGTTTTCTCCACTTTTTAAGGCTATGTTTGGATTGCAGTTCCAAACTGTAGTTGTGCCTTGGAATCTGTGAAACTGAGGTTGTAAACTGAGTTGGACCAAAACTGTTGTTTGGCTGGGCTAACTTTTCCAACCAACTTCTGGCTTTCAACCTCAGTTAGACTCAACGGAGAAAAATCTAACTTTTCAAACTGTAGTTTCAAACGGTGATTACTAAAAATGAGCATCCCAGATTTACCCTCACATTTTTCTCTCTGCCTCATCTCCTTCGTTAGCATAATAAGTTTTTATTTAGACCAAATAAATTTTAATTTATATTCATGTTTGTCTATTATGTATATTTAATTAATTATCTACAATGTGTTTTCAACTTTTTCTTCATAACAAATATTTTTATTTCATAATTTCACAATTAAACTATTTATATTTTATCATAATAATTTTATATGTTTTTTTAACCTATTATCACATTAAAAACATAAAAAATTAAAAACTACTATTTAATAAAGTTCATGCCCTTTTTAGTCATTTTACAACTAAACTAACTTTTTCATTCATCATCCAAACAACTTTCAGCTTTTTCAACTGACTTTTCAAAAGCACCTATTCAAACATACTCTAACTGACTTTTACTCTAACTTCAGTTACAAAAGTCAGTTGAGCTAGAAGTCAGTTTTGCCCAACGCCAATTCAAACATACCCTAAATGGTTACCGATTGTTAATCCAACAAAAAAAGAAAGTGATTGCTTTGGACCCCAAAAATTTGGCCCACTAAAGTGGTTAAAAGTATTGGGCCCATGACTTCCTTGACGTCGTTTAGTGAAGCCCAGGTCTATCCCCGAACGGCACGCAGAAGGTGGTAAAACAATACGACAAAGCAAAAGGGCAAAAGCCAAAAAAAAAAAAAAGGGAAGAAGCTGGACTGCAACGTCGGAATGGCTCGTTGTCGTTGATTCTGGGTCGTCCTTGGCAAAACGTGAAGCGCAATGCGATTGCAGAAGAAGACAGGTAGGTGTGACTGTTTTTCCTGCAATAGCATCAAAACAGAGCATACAATCCACAGTGCTCCTGAGATTTTTCACGCGCTCTGAACTCTTTGGCTTCTCTTAGTTAGCCTGTCTGTTTAATTTTCACCGTGCGCAGTCCTCGGTGGTTGATGGTGCGGATGCCACCTGGCTCCGCTGGCTCTCCGATCCGATCGCTTAAACCCTAGCTTGTAGTGCAGCTTTCACTCGCATCCCAATTCCGCCCGGGGAGCTCTTCTGTGTCTTTGATGTTACGATTATGATATCATAAGAGAACGCGGATTCTGGCGGCGAGGGAACAATATGCTGCGACAGAGTCCTCCCAAGCACAGGCATGATGGGACTTCACCGCTGCCTCTCGGGATGGACTGGAGTCCTCCCCCACGAAATTGGGTTAGTTCTATTTTCTTTCGCCCTTGTCTTAATAATTTCTTAATTCCGATGATTTCACGAAATCGGATGCCTCCGTTCCTTAATTCACCGATCATCTTTGTGCGCGATGTAATTTGATCTCTTTCATTACTTTCTAGTCAGTCTGCGCTCTTTATTGTTGATGCCAATCCAGTTTCTTTCGGAATTCTGGTCAATGTCCTCTCCTTATTGAAGCCAACTAGGCCTCTTTCGGAATTAGTGGCTTGAGTTACTTAATCTCTTGCTGAGTCCCTATTAACATGATTCAATTGCAACTTCTCGATTTCCATCCACCTGATTCATGAATTTTAAATCTGCGGGACACGTGTGATATCTTGAACTTATTTGGTATGAATATAATTGAATGGACAGCGTTTGTGGAGAAATGCGATCCAGACTGCGGCATTTTTAAGGCCGTGGTATCAATTGCTTCTTGATCACTTGGAGTCTTTATTGTTCTCGCAGAAGCTGTTGCGTTGATTTGAAGGTCTTTTGACGTTGCTTGAGATATTCCCCAACTGGGGAGGAGCCGCGCGGGAAAGTCTCTTTTATTTTTCGTTATGAAAAGTTTTATCGATTATACAGTCGTAGTATTCTTTTTTTCTTCAATTCAAATTGAAGGCGGTACTCTATTCTGGGGAAACATTAGTATGTTTCTATTAGTATAGGCGGTGGCTTCTTATCACATTAGATTTTTTTTCGTTTTTTGCAACTTTGTCATGTGTCTTTTTTGTTCACTGTTGTATGTTCTCTCTACGTTCATAAGCTATTACTATGCTTGCTTTTCCTTTTCTAGTTACTGTTTGATAGCTTATATGTCTGTGACCGTCTTTAGAAATCTGTTTACATATTATTTTATCATTTTTTTGGTCACAAGCTTCTTTCATGCAGAATGGACGGGATACAGTATGGCCACACAGTCATCGTACAGGTTGGAGTTATTGTGTCACCATACCTTCTTGGGTCTTTCTTCCCAAAACAAGAAATTCAGATCCCATCGTGGTACTTAGGCTGATCAACGTCCCTTTTTTATTCATGACCAAAGATACTGATTTTTATTTTCTGCCTATTCGTTGAATATTATCATCATTGTTAGTATGCACTTTTAACATCATTAGGGACAGTTTTACAGGGTCCAAGTTGGTCTGCAATCACCAGAAGGTATCACAACAATACATGGAGTACTGAGAAGGTTCAATGATTTTTTAAAGTTGTTTGCAGATGTAAGTTTTTGCTTATGCAGGTGCATCTTAGTGTATGAGTTTTTTCCCTTAATTGAATGAGTTAGTACCTAATTTGACCCTGATTCTGGCAACTTAGTTGTCAAAGAAGCATTAGTACATATGAAGACTTTTATATGTGTTGTTTTGCGCTTAAGTTTTGCTGATTTGTTATCATCTGTCTTTGTAGATTAAAAAGGAGTTTCCCAGGAAAAGCATTCCCTCAGCTCCGCCAAAAGGACTTGTACGATTGAAAAGCCGAGCATTGTTGGAAGAGGTAATATAATAATTTAGGTTATTGTTTTGGTATACTCAATGGTTTAATTTATTTCAGTACTATTTGTTGCACTTTTGGCATTATGGATGTGCAAGTGACCGTCTTGAATTGTCTTAAATGTCTATACTTTTTAAATAGGAAATAAGAAAGAACGCCATACTTGTAATTAGTCTTACTTTGGTCACTTTAATTATGACTACTTTATCTTTAAATTGCGCATAGATTTTGTTTTAATTTATACACCTGTATAAGTATGGTTTTATAGAGTTGGTTGGGAGGTAGAGGAAAACCAAGAGGGATACTCAAGGAAGTTATCAAATAAGATCCATGGGTAAATGATATATTGGAAAAGTTAGTTAGAATACAATGGTGTCATGTGATTTTGTAACTGGCCTCATTTAGGAGATGAGGCCTGTTGTTGTATGGCTATTATTTTTGTAGTCTGTTCAACAAGCATTTGAACTAAAGAAGGATATTTTTAGAACTTTTGTGACTGACGGTGGGTGGAAAAAAAATAACTTCCTGTTAGATATTGCAGGGTTCTTTGATTGAATCTTATAAAGCATTGTTTATACTTTAAAAAGTAATATCTAATCAACCGTGCGGGTGGTTCGATCTAATTTTAGTGACACCATTCATATTCATAATTTTTCCATTAATCTCATATCGAGCTTTATGGTTGGTTGTGGGTGCATGAGTTATGTAGGTATTATTATTATTGTTATTTTTTATCATGTAAATGACTGACACATTACATTGCACTCACTACAGAGAAGGTGCTCTTTGGAGGAGTGGATCACCAAACTTTTGTCAGACATTGATGTATCTAGATGTGCCGCAGTTGCATCCTTTCTTGAATTAGAGGCTGCAGCTAGAGCTTGTATGCACCTTCCTATTGCATCTTGCATTTATTGTGCCCAAGACATGTAATGTTTGCCTATTTTATACCAACTTTAGTGAATGGGCAGTACATTTGAACCTCAAGAATTGTAGATATAGCTTTTTTCTGGTTCATTTCTTCTTAGCTTTTTCAAATTTTTGACATGTTTTACCTCATTAAAACATCTTTCAGCTTTTCGAGATTCAAATCAGCAGAATTCAGAATCAGATCCTGCTTCCAATAACTCAGCTTTTTCTGCACAATCACCTCTCCATTCAAACTTATCATTAGGTGCTGGTACTTCATCTATTGCATCAGATTATGGTAGTGATACTGCATATGAGCCATCTGAACTTGGAACACCAAGAGTTGGGCTGGACGATCATTCTGAAGTTGGCACAGATGATTTAACATTGGATGAAGATGTGACAAGTCCGATGGAAAAGCTGGTCAAGTATGGTATATCAAATATTGATGAGGGTTTATTTATGGGTCAGACTATTTTAGAGCAGCTAGAAGGCCTATCCAAGCATAAAGTAAATGCCAGACATTTCAGCTATGCTGCAGAGAACAAAAATAATGGAAATGCTTTTAATGCCTCACACTTGGCTAAAAACCCGATGGAGCTTTTCTCTGAACCTGAGCAAGCCAATGTTTCCAGTCATGTTCGCAAGCATTCCAATGAGAGTGTGGGAAGTGATGGAAGCTCTTTGAGAGGTAGCGATTTTTCTGCTACTGGAATTCCAAATGGTTCTATTGACCTTCCTGGAAATACCATGGTATCCAGAACACCAGATATAAGTCATGCAGAGATGCAGTCTGCTGGTGATGCTCAAGTAGTCCTTCCACTAGATCAGCGCCATAAATTAAATAGGATTCTTTTAACCATGCAGCGAAGGCTAGTTACTGCAAAAACTGATATGGAAGACCTTATAGTTAGATTAAATCAAGAAATAGCTGCCAAGGATTTTCTTGCCACAAAGGTTTGTATCTCATGTATTCCCTTGTACATGACTTGTCATCTACAATCAGTTCGCCAAAGATGAGAATAATCAAAGTGCACTTGTGATTTGTAAATAAATGCATCTACAATTCTTGGAGCCCTACAAATTGTTTTGAGTTCCACTACATGTAAAATCTCGAATGTTATTTATATGACCACAACTGATGTGGAATTTTCAGGTCAAGGATTTGGAAGTAGAACTTGATACTACTAAACAGAAGAGTAAAGAAAACTTGCAACAGGCTATTCTAATTGAGAGGGAAAGGTTTACCCAAATGCAGTGGGATATGGAGGAGCTTCGTCGGAAGTCATTGGAAATGGAGATGAAACTAAAGTCTGAAGTGGTATTGGAATTTGTTTTATGGATATCAAACATTTCTTTTAGTCACATTTCATGCTTTTTATATTAAATTTTTTTATATAATACCCAGGGTGAAAATTCAATTCAGAATTCAACAAATGAAGCGGTTGTTCAGGAGAAAGAAGAACTGCTTCAGACTTTGAATAGTACTAAAGATCAGCTGGAAATTTTGTTGAAACAGTATAATGAGTTAGAAACAAAATCTAAAGCTGACGTTAAGGTCCTCGTTAAGGAGGTCAAATCTCTCCGAAATTCCCAATCAGAATTGAAGAGGGAGCTTAGTGAGTCAATAAAGGAAAAGTGCGAAGCTGAGGTATGTTATCATTTGCTTTGCAAACTCAGTTGTTTCATTGTTCAAGATTATGGGGGCAAAATATTAGTCATTCTTCTTCAGTCTGGATATTTCTCTAGTTTTCCCCCTTTCTGCAAGCCTTCACTCATTTTACCCTTTACGTATGTAGTTTTTGTGTGTAACTTATCGAGAGAGGTACATCTTTCTAGATTGAGTTTTCCTGCAGTCCTGCCTTTTCCCATGTTCCATTCTGTCATAAAATCAAAATCCCTTTTGTTCCATATGAATCCATTTTGAACGACATCTATGATGATGATTTGCGTGTGTTTTTAGAAACTTCTTCAACATGAAAGAGAGAAGAGGGAACATGCCGAATCTGCGTCAAGAAACCTGATCCAGAAATGCAAGCTTCTGTTCACCCAGCTTCAACAGTGCAACATCACTTTTCCCACAGAAGATCAAGATAACACCGCAACGAACTCATCATCTTTAGAAGAGACTGCAAACCAGTTAGCAGTATCTGATGATCGAATTGGCGTCCTACTAGCAGAGGTACTAGTTATTTTCCGTGGGCTACACTGTGTGATCCTTCATCAGTTGAACAAGAGTTGGGCGATGATGATTTTTTAATGCAACGTGCTTAGAGATGCAACCTCTTCTTTCATGCACTGTATTTCCCACCATAACTATAGACTTTTCATTCAAATTTGATCAGGTCGAAGACTTAGGGAAGGACACGGGAATGGCTGCTTCTGAAGTAGATAAAATCAATGACATAAAAGATGGTGTTATCTACGATGACGCACTGCAAAAGATGATAGCAGATTTATTCATCGACAATGCTAGATTGAGAAAAAAAATGAACTGTGTCACGAGGTATGCTCTCAAATTGGACACGTCAGCAAGTGATGATTCTCCGGTGGACACTGTAACAAATAGTAGTATGAACTGAGCTGGTGTATATTATTATTAATTCTTTTTTCCCCCCAATTTGACGAGGTTTCGCTGAGTCTGTTTCACATCCCGGTCTATCATCATATTTAAGTCAGTCTTGCTGAATGCAGTATCCTTCTTGGCGTACTTTCAAATGTACAAGCTTTTGATCTGTAGGCAGCACACATATACGAGCCCTTTGCCGCGCACGACACTTTTTGTAAACTTCACACCTCAAATAACAGAACTAGAGCTTGTTTGAGATAAACGTCTCTCTCTCTCTCTCTCTCTCTCTCTCTCTCTCTCTCTCTCTCAAGCACTCACACACACACACCCCTACACCTGCACACGCAGGTTTGTGTCCATGAGATATACTTGCCGTCAGCTACCATTTTTTTTGTTCTTTTGGTTTTTTTTTTTTGCTAAAGTATAGGTATCTTCCTATTGGAGGCAATCCTATTCGAGACACTTTCGGGTACTAAATGTGTGCAATTTAAATACACGTGCGCGTTTAAACATGTTATTTTTTTTTTGTAACAAAAAAAATGCTTTTAAACGTGTTAATGTTAGATTTGAGTTTAGGACCTCATTCAAGTGTGGCATTGTTATTGGGGCAATGATGTTATATGCCTTTTTATTGAGGGTAGGATTAGACATATACTCCTCCGATCCTTATTATAAGACCCCTTTTGACTTTTTATTTGGTCCTAATTATAAGACCCCAATCCATTTTGTCTCTTATATTATGCATTTTTTTCCAAGATAATCCTTCTAGTAATGATAGTTTTAGCCAATATACTTAATTAGTAAGGATATTTTAGGAATGACAATACTTATTTATTATAAATAACCAACTTAACTTACTTCCTTAATATCCTCAAATAAGTCAATTGGGTCTTATAATTAGGACCGGAGGAGTAATAACTTATTTTTCCAGTGGGATTTAGATGCAACTGCATATTGGTTCATTGTTTTCAGGCACTTGCGTGTTCATTTGATTCTGGACTGTTTAATAAATCTGACTTTATGGGTCTTGTAAGCCATAAAACACCCGTGTACGAAAAGGGGAAAAAAAAAAGGCAAATATTTCTAGGTGCATTCATATTTTTATCTTCTCAGGAGGTCAACATTTTTTTGGTGTTCTCTTACTTCACTCTGGGGACTGCTCATGCAAATATTTGTCGGCAATATAAATCTCTGACGAAGACATAAATTTCCCATTATGGTTGTTCAAGAAAGAGATACAGTTGAACTAACATTGTCGTACACATAAGTGGTCCTCTTTGCATGAGCATAAATGTTTCCTCCATTTTAATGATAAGTTAAACCGCATTATCTGGTTCAGAGAGCTCAATTCTGCCCCTTGGGTCAGGCGTCGTCAATTCATCATTGCTGGCTATATTTAGTTCCAGCTCAGAGATCGTAAAATACTCCTACTTATTTGAATAATCATATTCATCAATTTTCGGGAACTGGCGACTGGCTTCTTCTTTCCATGAACATGTGGCCTCTGCTTGCTGAGTGTTCTTTTTTTAAAAAAAAGAAAAGTGCATATCCTACGCCAAGCTTTCGCTCCGATTTTTTTTCTTTTTTTTGGGGATGGGGCAGAGCTTTTTATCCGAGGTTGATCTATGAGAAGGGATGGAATATGATATGAAAGTTGGGATAAAAAAATTCAACGCTGGATTAATGGTTGTACGCTGGTGGTAGATACATGAAATGATAACTAACAAGAAAGAAAATAATGAAGCAGAGCAATACAATTCTCAATTGGGAGCCCATTCAGGTGAGAACTGATATGAGGAGCACATCATCACCTTTCTCCTCAAACACTCTTCCTTTTTAACGTCAGCTGCAACCGGACTGCAATCACATCTGAGTCCCAAACAAACAAACAAAAAAGCACTCAAAACTTTAGACCCTTTTTTCTCTTTCCACATATTTTCTCGAGCTTTAATTGTTCATTCTTTCTGGAAATATTGGCGTACCTCAAACAACTATCTATTTCCCGTGGCTCCACAAGCACATACAATGGCTTCCCATTAAGCCTGCAATGTCCCTGTGACAAAAAAGGCTCAATCAGTTAAAAATCTGTCTCCCCATTAACAATATCTTTGAAACCCACTGACGTGAGTTCAAAGTTAGTTTTGGCTCTTACCTTAACCTCGGGCACGCCAATGACACAAGCACACTCAACCACTTCAGCACCAACACGTTCTACAGTACACAATATAACAAGTTGAGAACCCAAAGAGGAAAGAGCAAATTAAAATGTAATTGAAAGAGCATACACAGAGAGAGAATGATATTTAGAGCTAGAAACAAGAGATCTTGCCCAGAAGTCTTATTGCTGCCGACAGAGTTCCGCCGGTGGCCACCATGTCATCAATAATTAAGGCCCTTTCACCCGGCTGGACAGCCCCAACATGCAACTCCAAACAATCACTTCCATATTCTAGCTCGTACTGCTCTGATATCACTTCGCCTAAATACCAATCACACCAACATGAAGTTAGTTTGACACGTGTCTCTGGTCTCAGTTGCAATATAGGCATGAAGAATAGAAACCTAGCAGGCTTTGAGATAGATTTCTCGGTTACTTGGTTCCTGAATCTTAAAAATACATGATCCGATCCAAAATTGTGTATTCTCAGGGACCAAAAAGTATATTATCGTTAAAATTCAGTAGCAATGTGCAAGTTAATTTTCTTGGTGAAGCAGGCTTACTGGGGAGTTTTCGAGGCTTGCGTAAAGGAACAAACTTTGCGCCAATGCCCAGCGCGATCGGTGGACCGAACATGAATCCTCTTGCTTCCACTCCTACGTGGAATCCAATCGCATTTTACACAAGGTAATCCAATTAAGGGCAGAGACCTTTATCTTCTATGCAATTATGGGGAAGAACTCGTATATATCACGAAGAACCAAAGTGAATCATTTGTGTTAAAACATGAACAACATTGGATCTCCTCAATTATTCATGTAAACAAACAAAAGAACTTGGTGCAAATGTTGAAAATCAGAGTCTAAAACTTAACAGTATGTAATTTGAGGGAGTGACAAGGAATGAATATAGAAACGTATATATAGACATAGTTGCGAAATTGCTGTAGAAAGAGTACCGGCAACAACGGAAATGTGCATGTCTCTGTAACGATCGACAAAAATGTCGATCGTGTCTTTGAAGGCCTTGTGATCCAACAACAATGTCGTAATGTCTTGAAACATTATTCCTGTGCGAACACACCATTTTTATATTTCGAAGAGGGAAGAAACAAGACACAAACATAACAGTCTCAGATCTGTTGGATTTGAAGCTCAAAAAGACACTGCAAGAAGAATATTAAAACAAACCAGGCAAGGCCAACAGACGCAGGAACCAAAAAAAAAAAAAAAGTATTTCAGCCTGCGAGACCAAAACCTTAAAGGACAGGACACAGATATAAAAGCTAAAGGGAAGGAAAAAGAAAACCTTGTTTAGGGAAGTGAGGCACCACCCTAATGGCTTGAGATATGGCTTGCAGCCTTGGGTCTCCCTTAAGACCATTCTCTTCGGCAAACATACTGCAAACCTCTGTGTCTGTTTGTGTTGAAAAGAAAAGGTGGAAGCTTTTGGGGTTTTGGCTCTTGGATTGGGACGAGTTTTGTGAGCTCCTTTTATCTCTATCTATGTTTGTATATGGACACTGTGATGGAGCAAATTTATGTGCAGTGCTGAGCAGAGCAGAGAGAAGCATGTAAGACTTACCGAAATGGCGACGCCATTATAGACCACGTGGATCTCACGGATACGTTTCGATTACGTTGTTTGGGACGAAAAAACTCAAAGATTACTATGCATTACATGACAACATTTGTTGACTGGGAAGAAAGCAGGAAATTGACAAAAATCTGTTTGGCAGTTAAACGAATTAGTAATATTTAAAATATGGATTAAAATCGACAGTCAAATGATTGACAGTTGTGGAAAAATGGCATTGGAACGGGGGGAGTGGGGAACACGCGGGGAGGTGAGAGCGTGGGGCTTGTAGCGTTGGGCGGGGGAACGAGAAAAGGTGGGAGGAAGAGGAAAGAAACACTGTAGAAGAGCACGCGAGGGATGTACTATACGCAAACAAAGAAAGAAATGATAACATTATCATTAAAATCTCTGAGAGCTTCTCGCTCTAAAAATGGGAGAGATGACGAAAGGATTGCATTACGAGGGAGGGACCCACTTCCCCAATTGACTTGCATCATTCCATATCTTTGCCTTTCACTTCACTCTCACCTATATCCCACCCACCACCTACGCTTTTCCCCCCTTCCCCACTCATTGCTTTATGGCATTTCCGGCTAATCATAATAAACAAAAGATTTGCTGCAAAGTATGGAAATAATTAGTGATCATGTAAATGATTTATCCTGCTCCACTATTTTATAATTTTATCTTTATTGAAGATTTTTTTCCTTCTCTACATTTACTGATAATTCTCACATCTCTTTTTTATTTTTTCTGTTTCTAATAAAAATTAAATAAGGGTAAAATTGAAAAACAAATATTAAACATACTAAAGATGACTTACATTTAGAATCAAAACTTTTTTCCTGCAAGTGTCTTGTGTTTAAGACCGGAGTAGTAATATGTAAAAAAAATTAGAGAAAAATCTCTCATTACAAAATTTATTAGTGGGAATAGCTTTGATATATGAGAATTCAGCACCCTAATTTTATTTATAGCTTATCGAGAACCCTCTTCATGCTATGTTTCAATCATGTCTAGCAAGTATCAACATAGTTTTATTTATAATTCAAGGTAATAAATACACTATAAGTAAGATTAGGGTGCTATGAGGAAAAAAAATAGCATCAGGGTCCAGTGAAATGATTGTTTTCCCAAACTTTTCCCAACATATCTTAATTTCCCGGATGGCTCCATTATATGAATGGAGAAAGTGAATAAACGGAGTTAGATTTGGATCACTCACCTCATACACGCATGTGTGTGTGAGATAGCTGGCTATGGAGGGTCTTGAATGACACGAGACATTAAAATCCACCCCACATGGTGTGAGAGGTATTAATGGTCAAGCTTTTGAGAAAATGATAGAAAAGTGACCAATAAAAAAGGAGATAATGACAGACAAGTCAAATGAATTTGCAAAATCTCCTTATAGAATTTTTACATTGACGAATGAAATTAATTAAAATTAGTTATTTATTATATAATACTAAAACTATCCTCTATAAGATTATTAGCCACAGAAGATTTCTTAATTAGGCAGGAAGTCTTATTTATCTAGAAACATACTAGATGACAAAATTAAGTTTGATAACAATAAGAAAAAGCAATGCATATCAAAACAAAAGGGGAAAAAAAGACAGGAAAATAGTTGACATATGGAGATACATTTTCTTAATTTTCCATGCCTGATATAAAATTGAGCTCTAGATTTTTCATGAAATTAGCAAAGACTAGATGGTTGGCCATATGTAAATTTTCCAGATGGTTCCATGAGATGATTGAAGGACGTGAAAATGGGGTTAGGATAGAAGAGCCCACACAGTGTGAGGAATTAATGACGAGGCTTTTATATATTATTGAGTAGGGTAGGATTGTGTAGGGGACCTCTCACTGTGACTTTGAGCCTGTTTTTTTTATTTTAACTTTTTTGTGGTCACTTTTTTAATTATTGTTAATTTCATGATAAAATTGTTATATTTTCATAGTTTTGCTTGTCTAACTTGACTTTCCCCCCTTATTTTCATGGGTGATTTGAGCTTAATTGACATATAATCAATATTTCGAAAAATATATATACTTGTTTGTTTAGATTGTTGACATCTGTGTTTGAAACTTCTTCCCTTGATGGACCTGTTATACAGATGGTATTTTTTTTGGCCAGTATATATTATATTATAGTTTTATTAAATTTTTTTTATTGATATTCTGATCACCGATTTGGTAGATATAATGACTGAATAATAAAAACCTTAGGAATTTAAAATATAAAATATCCATAATAAACAAAAACAATATTTTTCTTGGTGAATTAAAAAAAAAAAAAAACAATCTAATGGAAGACAAGTAGATCCCAGTTAAATAAAAGATTGTTACATGCTTCTGAAGTATCATGTCATTAAGGGTCTATCATGTTACGCGTACCAAAAACTAATTCCAATTAAGCTTGACAATATTATGATCTGACCCAATAATATTTTAATCTTAAATAATTAGTAATTATTATGACTCACTCAATCTCTGAGAACTTGCTGTAAACATTAAAACATAATAATAATAATAATAATAAAAGGCCTTATAGGTGTACTCGAAAACAAGAGAATTAATACCGCAAAGCACTTGATTTGACTGGTAAGGGATTATACTAGTTTAATTAGAGGTTTTAAATTGAAGCTCTGAGAATATAGCAATGTTAAATACTCAGTGATAGATTGGCTTGGTCCGAATTAATCTGGATTCCCAATAAATCTCTCAGGTTAAAGGAGCTAGGTCTAGCTAGGATACCACATCAGATGTAGCGAAGGCAAAAAAAAAAAAAGATTAATAGAATTATGCTGAATTACCTTGTTTTGATGATATAGATGATGACAAGGAAGCATCTAATAATTATTCGATCTTTCTATATCAACACCACTACGTGCTTTAGTGCTATCATTTTTAAAACATTCGTTATTAACACTTTTTCTTCTTCTTGGTTTTCCAATATACATACACACACGCACGCACCAATACATATATATATATATATATATATATTAAAAAAAAAAAAGAGGAGAAGGATCTAAACGCAGATCTCCTGTCAACGCATTTCTAAAACTTTGCGAGTTTAAATAACGTTGATATGCTCTTTGTTTAATTGTTCTTTATTCTTAGTTTTCGTAAACATTGTCCTTATTGTTTGCGGGCGGGAGATATCTCTGTACTTTTCATGATAAAACAAATGAAAAAGAACACTATCATTGTCGTCTTTAAAACCGTGGATAGATCTGAGCTCTTTAATTTGGCCTTCTTCCCCTTCATGGTTGCTAGTTGATCCTTTTAATACCTCTGAATCTCTATCTCCTAAAAAAGGGATAACGCTAATTCTGGTGTAAAATATTGATTAATGCTGGATTAGTAATAAATCAATTCGCAAGTGTGTGATAGTTCATGGTTGGGTGGGTGATGTGCGAAGATTATTAGGTATGTCGTACGAATAAATTATAATTTATTAAGATCAGTTTGATTCCGTATCTTCTGAAAAGGACGGATAATATTTGAGAGAGAAAAAGGTGGGCTACTATCATGTTCATGTGCCTCTTCTATAATCTTCCTCTAATGATGTTTGATCAGTTTTTAAGTTTGATTAGCACATAAGGATGACTGTGAATGAACAATTACGAGGTTTAGTCTCCGCTTGGTTTTATTATAAATATTTTTTTTATAGTATTAAATTTCTCTCACATGATATAATATTCCGTCCTTCATCTTAAGTCTAAGCACTCATTTTTAGGTACTGAAGTATTCAAATAATTTTGACCATTTACTTGACTGCCAAAATATCTACCTCACCCCCAAAATTTATCGTTATCAAACTGTTGGATGGGGTTATATTAGACATTCAACTTGCTGTAACATATGCATATAGTTTTGTGAAATTAAAGAATCAGATTAGTCAGCACAACTTACAAGTTAGTGACGTCTGTGTTGACGAGCTTCGATTGACTCATTATGCTCGCCGCAATTGAAGGAGTAAACTTAAATTTCAGGTCAGGTCAAAAAAAAAAAACTTAAATTTCAGGGATTTTAATTTAATTATAATTCAATTTCTCAATTTTTTACTTAATATAATTTAGTCTCTATAATTTTGACTAAAACGTAACAGCTTTTATGTATTTTATGAAATTTAAGGATTAAAATTTTAAAAATTAAAAATTATAAGAATTAAATTGTGCTGAGTCAAAGTTTAAAATCTGAGTTACAATTTAATTAAAACTACGGGAATTTTTTCCATCAGTGTTATTGTCAGTCATCATCATTTTGCCAATGTCAGTGTTGGGCCTAATGCGGCCCAAAGAGATTGGTTAGAAGTGTCCAAGAAGGCCCTATCACCGAGTAGAGGATGTTTTGGTTTTGGATTGTAGGTCTAGGGGCATTGGCCCAAATGAAATGAAGAAACAGAATGTGAGAAGTATTTGATTGCTACTATCAAGGGGATTTTTATCAAAATGCTACACACAGTAAAATAAATTACCATGATGCTCCACTATGAAAAGTATTTTCCTAAATGCTATACTCAAACTCGTTCATCACAAGAACGAGTTCAAATTTTCAAAGAAGTCGTGCAAGGGAAGAACGAGTTTCATGTCTGATAATTTTTTTTCTAACAAGATCGAAACTCGTTCAAGGCATGAACGAGTTAGCCTTCAGAGCGTCTCAGTCCGCTTCTTCCTTTCCTCTTTCATTCAGCAAAATTTACAAACAAAGACCCATACCATCAACACATTCTTCCTTTTTCTTTAGACTTCAGAGAGAATTGCAATTAGTACCCAACTCCTCCCCAACCACCGCTTTCGTTTTTTTCCTTTGCCCTTCAGTCTATATTTCCAAAAATATGAATCAATTTTACTTTACATCCTAATAATATATTTTAAAAAATATAAAAAAATTTATTGAATATAAATTATTTATCAATATGATATAATATATGCAAAATTTATACCTATTTAATATAGTCATTGGACAGATTGAAGGTCAAGATTATGAGGGAATGAGTGGTGTTAAAATTTATTAAAATTAAACCAAATAATTATGTACAACCGCCTTGGTTTTGGATTGTAGGTCTAGGGGCATTGGCCCAAATGAAACGAAAGAAACGGAACTGTTAGAAGTATTTGATTGCTACTATCAAGTGTTGATTTAAGCAGAAGGAATTTGAGCATCTCAGGTATCATGTTCTAAGTTTGATCTTTTGAGCGGTTTGCAGGGAAAAAAACATAGTTGGGAGCGGCCTACCTATCAGTACTTTGAGAGATTAGTTTCTTACTATTCGGGTGGAAAGATAGTCTGAGTAACTAAAAAAAGAAGCATGTGATTGCTCCAACGTCATTTTCAGGTGATGCACTAAAGAGAAGATAAGATCAGAAGGGATGAGTTTGACGCTGGAAAGAACAAACACAGAAACACGGGAAGGTCATGTTCGTCACGTGAATGAATCCTTCAACTTAGGACCAACGCAGATCATCCTTTGTGAAAATGAAAGAGTGCCTCGGTCCAAACTTGCAACCCCAAGATCCTCCAAATATTTTGAACACATCTGTGCACTCTGTAATTCTGCTTCCACTTTTAAATGCGACTATCGTCATTTTGTTGGGTCTCTTTTCATACGTACATTCTAAATTATTTGTAGCATTATTTGCTTCTTACAAGGTAATGTGAGATGTGCGAACCAGGTTATATCCGCTATCATCCATCACCATTAACAGGATTCAAAAGATAAATCAATCATTAATGATATTATGCTTGAAAAGATGGAGGATAAAGTGGTAATTTGACACGCATGGAGCCAAAAGCAGCCGTGAATGTGAAATGGAGCTGTGAAGCGGCGTGGAGCACTCTCCACGTGTTTCATGGAACCTCCACATCCTCCAAAACGCGAGACGTTGCCTTATGAAATCCACGACATCATCCTTTTCAATCAATTTTTTTTTGGTACAAATCATCTTTTTTAATCATCCTTCTCCTTCCGCTTGTACTGTATTATCTTTATTGTTATTATTTTTTATAGTCTTAATATTATATAAATACGTAAATATTTGTTGACACAAAAATACATAAATATTTTATCAATATTTTAAACACTAAATTGGTGGATTGAGATTCAAATTAAATTTTTATTTTATTTATTTATAAAAAATCTTCAAAAAATACCTTTAAAATTTTTAAATTATAAATTAAGAATGACATGTGATTTTAAAATTCAAAAAAGGTGATTACAAACCTTGATCATTCAAATTTAACCTCATTTTAGTTTTAATTTTTTAATTTTTAAATCATAAGTTTTAGTTTCTTAAATTTATTTTTATTTAAAATATTAGTTTTTATAATCTAATAAAACTTGAACCATTTTATCTTTTAAAAAATCCAAACTTATATTTTAAAATTTAAAGAACTAAAATCTAAATTACAAAAAAAAAAAACATAAAAATTACTAAATCCTAATTAGATTTAGTAATAATATTTTATTTAGTATTGATAATACTAAATTTACAAATAATAATAATACTAAATTTTTGTTAATATTTTTTATTTGATATTTAGTAATTTTTTTATTTTTTCCTTGTTTTTTTACTTCCTTGTCCGTTTCAATTTTTTTTTCCAGCATGTTTGCTCATCATGACACGTAAGAACAAGTTTCGGTATGTTAATCTGTGCCTAACCACCGCGGCAGCGCACGTTAGCGTTCTGCGCCCCCCCTTTTCCCTCCATTCCTTGCCTCTTTTATTTTCAGGCCTCCCAGATTCTCTTCCTCTCTTATCTTCCGTCGACAACGATGATTCTGTTTCCCTTTGTGACCTGGACGAACGCTTGTGGATCACTCTTCGATCGGTGATTGACCAGAATGTATGGCTTCTTCTTCCTACATACGCCTTCGTTTTCCAGCCACTTCTTCCCAACGCCACGCCCAGGTTATCTCTCTGCTACTTACATGTTTATTTGTAGCTGTTTCAGTTTTCAAATCTTCACTTTGTATACTCTTAATGTTTGTCGGAGCTGCTTTAGATATTCCACAAAAACTCAGAGCTATCAGTGCCGTTTATTTACTCTTCAACTATTTCATAGAGTGATTTACTCTTAACTCAAATCTTGTCTCCTCCATTTCGACGTTTGAACTTCACATCGCTGCGGCTGCGATTTGCGACATACGAAATTTTGTTAATCGGTTCCGGATCCCAGCTTACTGGATAAATAGGAAAAAGTATTGATACTTATTGACATGTCCTTAGTTTTGCCCATGGCTAAATAATTACACACCCCTCTGTTTTAGTTTCGGGAAATCTACTTAATCCTCCATCTGTAGGCTTTATAATCACTTTCACTTTTTAACATATAAGAGCATGTGCTAGATTTGAAAGTCGACTTTAACTTTGTCAACGTTAGGATGGTGACTGGAATTAGTTTCATTTAATGGCCGCTACATATAGATCGTTAAGTATGCATATGTAGGTTAAATTGGTAGTAGTTTCAACTTTCATTCATATATCATCCTTCAAAGAATAAGGTATCGAATTTCTTTAGCTAGGAGGAGAATACAAGCGAGGTATCCTGACTAAATCAGTCTCCCATAGTTTGCAGACTCTAGTCCAATTTTTTTAATCTTTTTGTTCAGGACTTGATAAACTCTGATGATTCTATTTTTCATCCAAAGTATTTTGTCAGTTACGTTCTTTAACACCTACTGAACTTCTCTGCGAGTAGGCTTTGGATTTTTTGTTATCTACAATCTCTTCCTTCACAAACTGTAACTAAACTTCATGACAGCAAACGCTAACTGAAAATATCTTTTGAGAATTCATAACAAATAAGATTGAAAGAAGCTTGGGCATTTGATTCAATGGTGATTGGTTTCCCATGGGAATCTTTATCTAAAACGGTTAAAGTTTCCGTGCAGTTATGCTCTCTAAGGCTCAATTGGAAGCATAGCCCAATAGGTCTGGTGTCAATCAGAAATCAAAAAGGCTATTTATTTAAGCCTATTAAATCAATCTTAAATGACAAGAAGTCGGGCATCAACGATTATGAAGGAGCTGAATCTGCAAGGATCCTTCTTGAGAGGTTGTTTAAGCAGACACAGAAGCTGGAAGAACAGATGACTGGCCAATTTCATCTTGATCAAGATGTTCAGCTTGGGCTTAACCTTCAAGTCCTGGAGTCAGATCTTCAGGCTGCACTGACAGCTTTGAAGAAAAAAGAAGAACGTCTGCAGGAGGCAGAGAGGGTAGTTTTGTTAGAGAACAATAAATTAAACCGCACAAAGGAGGAATTGGAGCTACGGGAGAGAGAAATTGTAGCTGCACATTCAAAATACGTTAAACTGGAGGAGGAACTGAAGGAGGCTAATCTTAACTTTGCTTCTCAAGCCAGCCAGATAGAGGATCTAAAGCTCCAGGTCAGAGAGAGAGATCAAGAGATTTCTGCTGTCCAGAATGCACTTTCCCTTAAAGAAGAAGAAATGGAGAGAATGAAAAAGGATCTGGAAAAGAAGATTCAAGAAGCTTCTTATATTGATTCTGAGCTTAAACTGAAAGCTCAGCTTCTAAATGAAGCGAATGATGTTATGAGGAAGCAAGAAATTGAACTTCAGGAGCTCCAGGAAACTGTCCGAGAAAAAGAAGTTCAACTACAAGATTCTCATGCTCAAAAGAAAGTTGAAGAAGAAAAGCTGAAGGCTGCAGAGGCCGCCTTGGAAAAGCGGGCAAGAGAGTGGTTGTTAGCACAGGAAGAACTTAAAAAACTTGGTGAAGAAGCTGCAATACGGGTACAGGAGAGTAATGAAACAGTGGAAGATTTCAAAAGGGTGAAGCTTCTTCTTGATGCTGTAAGGTCTGAATTAGTTTCTTCTCAACAATCACTGGCATCTTCTAGAAAGAAAATGGAAGAACAAGAGCAACTGTTGGCGCAACAGCTTGCTGAACTTGCGGAACAAAGGGAAAGTCTCGTTTCATACACGGAAAGCTTAAAGCTGGCGCATATAGAAGTGGATAGCGAGAGAGTGAAACTCAAGGTTGCAGAGGCAGAGAAAAAAGAAATTGAACGGGATTTGGCCATGGAAAAAGAGTTTGTGAAGGAGTTGCAGGAACAATTGAAGAAAGAGAGAGCCTCCCTAGAGTGGGCAGTTCAAGATAAGTCGTTGCTTCAAGAGAGATTGGATCAAAATGGTACTGAATTCAGAGAAACAACTGCCCTTCTTTGCGTAAAGGAGTCGGAGCTCGTGGATGCTAAGCTAGAAATCCAACATTTGAAATCAGAAAAGGCTTCGCTTCAGGTTACCTTGAAGGAGAAAGACTTGGAACTTTCTAATGCAAGGAAGATGTTAGACGAGGTAAACCAGCAAATTGCTGATCTAAAGATGCTTCTGGACAGTAAAGAAACACAACTTGTTCAAGCAACCAATATGCTTAGGGATAAAGATGAGAACGTGCTGATTATACAGAATGAGTTAAATAATACTAAGTTGAAGGCTTCTGAGGCTGAAACTGTGGCAGAGCGAATCCTTGAACTCACAAAAACACTGGTCAATTCCATCAACGTTGAACAGAACTCTTCGAGATTACCAGATTCAGGTGAACCACTGCAACTATTACTGGAGACAAATGATGAATTCAGGTGGCGTCAAAAGAAGCTCGTGAAAGAGCTCGAATTGACAAAAGAGAGTTTGAAAACAAAGGAAATGGAAGTTCTTGCTGCACAGAGAGATCTAACTATAAAAGACGAGGAACTCAAAATGACTCTTGCAAGATTGGATGCAAAAGAGCAAGAGCTAAAGAAAGTGAGGGAAGAGCTGAATGACGATGCTAATGACCTGCAACGGCTTTATGCTTTGGCTCAGGAGAGAATTGGTGACAAAAGCATCGGAGACCTGGCTATTGAGAAGCTTCAGCTTGAGGCAGCACAGCTTGAAGGAGAAGCCGCCACCACTGCTCTCTATAAACTTGCAGAAATGAGTGGGCAAGTCTTGATAAGGCTGGCCTAAGTCTTGAGGTCGATAATCCCATCCCCGTGTTAACCAAATAACTTTGCTATCGACGACATTGAAGCTTTTAGAGAGGTGAAAACGGGAATTGCTCGACTCTCGGCTTTGACTGAGGAGCTTGCGAGGGAGGCTGGCGTCGTTCCCGTAAACTAGCATATGTCGTGAGGGAGTGTTATTTTGCGTCTCCTGATCTTCAGTCCCGGTTCAATGCTGCATTGTGCCATATGTTGTGTATATTGTATCCAAATAATGTAGAATACTTTTGTCCAGTTAGAGTCTGTTCTTTTCAAGATTTTCAGAGTAGCATAATTTCATTTTTGACAGCCTCTGCGAGTCTCACTCTTCGAAACAACCGTTGGCATGATATCAATGAGCTATGTTGTGAGAGCATCCTATAACGACGAAGGATATGAAACTTTGTAAACAGATCGATTATCTCATTCTAAAGAACAATACACTAGATTATCAGCTTCTCATCCATGTTCTGTCTTGAAGCTCCCAAGGGAATAGCTACAGCACGAGCGCGAGATAAATAAGGAAGTTGGCCTAATCCCCCTCCTCTTGCCCCGCATATTGAACCATTCGGGCTACGGTAAACTATTTAACATGCCCAAGCTTCCCTCACCCGAGTTAACAGTTCTAACATGCATGACATGGCAAGTTGGTATCGGAATACAACCCCAAAAAAAAAAAGACGTATACAAAATGTTGACCACGCTACTACTAAAACGACGGCAGGTCTTGATCCCCGACGAAAAATGTTGGCCAGCCAGACTCTCGCCATGCAAAGTTTCCTAGGAGTTCGGATTAGCCTGCCAGATTTTGCAAAATTGACGGATCTGACTTCAATTCAGATTCTTCAATTTTTTGAAGGCCGGCCTTCACCGTAAAAGAGATAAGCTATATGGTAATTGAGCATGTTATTTGCCAATCAACTTATAGTAGGCGTATAATCCAGAGCCGGCAAAACCGAGAAGTTGTCCAATAACATTCCACTGCAATCGAAACGAGACATAAACTATCATATGACAGAACAGGAAAAATATAACAGCAGAGTACACCCGGCTAGCAAGAGAATGTTGATCAGAAAAGAGTACTCACGACATCGAATGGTAGCCCACCAAAAAGTACCCAGCCAAGGCCAATGGTGAATAAATCCTGGACGACAATATAGTAGAAATAAGAAGGGGAATTATTTGATTCTGAACACGTATAGGATAATTTTGCAGATAAGAGATGAGCACTCACAAAGTCGCTAAAGTATCACAACTAAGGCATGTTGATGAAGAAACATATATTAAAATATTAAGTTATACTTTTCCTCAAATTATTCATTTTTTGAATCATCATAAAAAAACCAAACTCGACAATACAGGAAGGTGAACCAAGAAATTCACCAATTTAAATCAATTTCTTCACTTAAAAAAAATCCCAACAAACCATATTGTTGCCCGATATTTAGATTTCCCTCTCACTGAACAGTGGTAAAGTTCCTGCCTCACACAAATAATCCTTGCACTAAGAAAGCTACGCAGTATTCAATAACGTCAAAACTCAGATAAAAAAGGCCTTAGAGCATTATCAATAACCTGGAAGAATTGATGCATCATGCATAGGAGGAAAAGCAGTTAAATTAGCAAACTAACCTTCAGATTACCACAAATTGTCTGTGTCAGGGCTGAATTTAGAGTTGTGTTCAAAAAAATACAGTAATTCAAGAAGAAAGCCAATACGCAGGAAAAAAGCAACACGACCTGCCCAGACAAAAAATGCATATTAAAATTACAACTTGCAATGCATAAGAGAAAAGTAGACATAAAACAAGAAACCGGTTGATAATAAAGAAGGCCATCTCACTTTATGATTAAGAATGCGGACTTTTCTAGTAGCTGAAAACATAGTTGCACTTGCACAGGATATGAGTAAAAATTTCTCGCCTTATTTAAGAATATAAATTAAGATGGTGATGATGTAGTTATAGACTGCTAGAGATGTACAGAAAATGGCCACATGGCCTTTTAATATTCAGATCGGGCCCTTCACACTTAGCCTTCCCATAGCTTATTCTGTAAGCAAAATTATGCTATCTTTCTGTTATAATATTTGAGGAAAATCACTCAAGGACTGCAGGTGGCAATCTGCTAATGGAACAAACCATGGGAAGGCAAAGTGCGAACTACCAAATTACATGAGGTGTGATTTGATATAGTCTGTCACATCATTTACTGTAGACAGAGGGTGCCAAACTCCTGGTTAGCTTTGTAACAATGCACTGTCTATGTTCGTCTGGCAAATAACCAAGGGTGACTGGTGCCATGAAATCAAATGAGGAAAAATCTGATAGGAAGCAGAACTTACAAGGAATCCAGGTGAAAACAGGTAGGGGAAATTGATTGCCATCTTCATGTCACCCCGAATGAATGTCCAAATAAGCAAAACTGGCCCACATATTATGCCTAAAATAATAGAATGGAAGTATCGCAAATCAGAAAAAGAAAATAAATGAACCACAATTCCCATAAAGCAGAAAGTATAATGAAAGTTTAAAGGCCATTTCACAGAATCAACCAGCTTACCATTGCACCACATAAGGCCAAAGCTATTAAGACCACTGGTTTTTCCTGAGAAAAGTACAAACAAATATGGAACTGTCAAAATAACTAAAAGGGAACAATATAAATTCCCACTTTATGTGAGAGAGAGTGAAAGTAAAGGAATACAACCTACACGAGCTATGGTTGCGAGATATATTGCTGTGCTAATGTTGGACATAAAAACAACAGCATAGCCATAAGCATCAAAAGATAAGTCCCGTGCTCCAGCAATAAATGCGCCAAAGACAATCAGGCCAACACTGATAACAACCTTAAAAATTTCAGTCAAATGAAGAAATCAGGGAGATCAACATTCAAAATTTTAGTCTTGATTTTATTGTTTTTAAAAAAAAATTTGGGGGGGGGGCGTTGTTGAGAAAATAAAAGGTAAAAAAGCAATTAACCTATGACGTTATTTTGCATGGGATGCTTATCAGCGAATATACCAAGTCTACTGGCAAGCATGCATTTTACATAGAGTCTAAAATACGGCATAAAATTCATATGCTAGGTTTACCGCCAAACATGCATGAAAGTCATATCTCTTTTCCATCTATTGCCCAATAAATTGATACACAAAGGAAATATTGAGTGTGAGCATTATGTGCTATCCCCCACCATAATCGGGTGTATTTAGGACCAGAGGTGGTATTACATTAGACAACATACATCACCATCATATGTTAGATAGTAACATACACCAAGCCTCTGGACACTTTGTATCTTAACTTCTATTCTTTAACTCGAGCTACACAATCAACAACACAAGTGAAACATGGAAAGCAGACAACTAAAGAAGTGCTACAACAAATATTCAATCAAAGTATCTGATTTGCATCATGTGATAAAGTTCATCAACTAATTACCTTCATTACTAATATTTATTCTTGTGATTAGAACATCGTGATATTAGAATTCACCATTTTTTTCACCTAGCAACTTCACAAAGTTTAATGACTCTTTAGCGTGTGAATATTTCGTTCAACAAATGCCAAGGGCCAAAAGTTTTCTCAATACGGCCACTTGCAAAAGAAGGCATCAACTAATAAAGTAATCCATCAGATTCCTTTCATATTTGAAATATACGTCTGCAAGAATGCACCTTTTAACCTAATTTGTTCTTTTATCATCACCAAGTTTTGAAAAACCTTTTTCCATCACACCTGTCCAAACAATACAGTCCCATAATAAACGGTAGCAAAGACCCAAAGAACTAGAAATTGAATCTATGTGAGACAGTTGATTATTTCCTCAACCACAATGAAGTTCAATAAATTATATATCTTAGGTAGGTCATCCAAATTTCAGAGTCAAAGATTCATTGATATGAACTACGACAGACTGTCAGTCACATCATGCGTTGGAGAGAAAACACTTTACCTGAAAACAACAGAGGATGTATATCTCTGCCCTGCCAGAATATACTCCATAAGCATCGTAAACACCACTGTGGTTCTCCGAAGGGTGGTATACATTGGGACATTTACCCCACGAACAGATTCCATGGTGACTATCTTTCAAGGTGAAATACATAATTCAATTAAATATAAAATAATCAACAAGTAGAAAATGAACAAGGATCAAGGACTTGTCCTCTAAACAAAGGGAAGGAAGAAAATACCATGTAGAATAAATATGTCCCAGCCAAAGGAAGAGTGTGCCTCAAAGTCTTCAGCGATACAAATTTTGTTGTATCAGATGAAGTCAAAGATTCACCTGCTCTGAATGAAATTATCCTCCAGCGCTTCAATACATAGAGCAAGCAACAAGAACAGACCATCTGCAGCAGGAGGTAGCAAAGACAACGTTTGGAATTTTAAAAAGTGTCAATTAAATTCAAAATGAAAGGCCAACATGGGAAATATAAGTGTTGGCGCTGCAGAACACTAGCGTTTTGGCTTAACCAAGTTGAATAATCCCTCAAAACTTCGTTTAAGGAACTCCAACTCTTACAATATAGACTCTGCTTGACAATAATTGACACAGAAGTGTTAGATGACCAACAGAGAGAAGAGAAGAAATAGAAGACCAAAGGGGGAGGAGGAAAAGATCGAGCAAACCAACAGGAGAAAGAAGAAAAGGAATAAACAGCAGTCATGAATGCAATTTTGAAACAACAGTATTAACTTATGTGGCATTCCATCTTCAAGGAATGAGAAGTCAGGAATAAGGACCAAGAATGGAGTCATTTACCAACCTAGAATTATTGTTAGAATTGAATGTTTTTGATTGTTTATACAAAGAAATATACAAAGAGCAGAATATTGCAAGTTTTTTTGTAAAGTTTTGCTTGGTTCTGAAGACGGATAGAGATAGAAAGAGATGGTTGGGATTTTAAGTATGCATCACTATGTCCCAAGGACATAACGAAATAATGTAATTTGCCTTAGGAATGTTATAAAATGCATTCACTTACAGAAAAAAGACAAAAGAGAAAATTCTGTAAAGATCAACCTGAAGAAGCGTGATGAAACTTGCAGATGGGAACTCATAAGATGAAAGAGCTGCCTTATTGAACAGCACCAAAAGCACTAAGAAACAAAAAACAGAAATGGATAAGCAACTGAGCAAAATGCCGTATTCTCCTAGATGGAGAGCCATACATATGACAAGTAACACACAATACAAAAGAAAAATAGCAAGACGAGAGTGGAATTAAGAAGGCGGAAATAACACTTGACTCTCTTCCAGTTCATGTAAAATAATTCAGACGAGTTTCCTTTTATAACATCATGTCCTTAAATTGGTCGTGTTTCCTTACATTATGTCCTTAAACTAATTGTAAGAGGGAGAGGGAGAGCTAAAAAAGAAGAATTATCCAAGTTTGGTGTGCAAAGATGGATCTCTCAGCACTTTTTCAACCTAGATTATGCATTTCAAGAAACTCCTGAAAATATCTTTCCAGCTATCACGTGTAGCATATTCCTTACAGTTTGCAATAAGGGAGCATAAAATCATATACACATGCCCCGGGGAACAATGCTCTTTAACTCTAATAATCCAGTCACGTAAGAGTCTGCTAGAGCTCTTTTTTAACATCTCACTCCGTACTTGATTTTCCTTTCAAATTTTCTTAGGATTGCTATCACTTGTTTCTTCCATTCTACGTTTATCCAATACCACCCTTGAATGAACTCAAACACTGAGACATTAAAACGCTAAACTCAGACATTCTTAAATATCAATGCAACTCCAACCTTACAGGTGAAAATCGATCCTCCATAATCGATACGAGGAACTTAGGATTACTCGAAGATACAAGGTGGATAAAGAGCTTATAAGATTGCCAGTGTATGCATAAAGAAATAACAAAAAGAAATTTGATGAATGTACCAGCGCAGGACATGTAAGAGATTGCAGCGTAGGCTCCTCGTTTAGTCATGGCGGAACCATTGAAAAGCTTCTCGTCGCCCTTGAAGACCTTCCCTCCATCCTGATCCTTTGCAGGATCAGTAACCGGCAGCGCCATGTTCTCCGTCGAATCTGACGGCTTCAGAGACATTTCTCAGCTCTCTCTCTCTCTCTCTCTCTCTCTCACTCACTCGCTGGCTGGCTCACTAGAGGGCTTATGTGCGAAAGAAGGTTTTCGCCTTGGCTGAGATGGTGGAGGAGAATTCGATGTGTAGGGAAAAGGAGGATACCCTCTCGCCGAGGCGTTGTACCCAATCCATGAGCATGACCCGAATGTGAGTCGTGAGTTGCGACTCACAACTCGGAAGTTGACTCTTCAATTTTCCATCGTTTTGACTAAGTCGTCCCGCGGAAGATTTGGATAAGCTTCTTAAAATGTGGCGCTGAAATTTGGACTATTTGTTCCTTTTGTGCATCTTAATTGACAATAACTATGTTTGTATATACTACCTCCCGATCCTGATTATAAGAACTAGTTAACTAATTTAAAAAAATTAAAAAAAGTAAATTGAGTTAGTTATTTATCCTAAATAAGTGTTGTCTTTCTTAAAATACTCTTACTAATCAAGTGTATTGGCTAAAATTACTATTGTTAAAATGACTACTTTAAAAAATGTATAAATATGGGAGACAAAGTGGATTGGGGTCTTATATTTATGACCAAATAAAAGTCAAACAAAGTCTTATACTCCTCCGATCCTTAATATATAACCCAATTGGTGAGTTGGTTTTGATCCTAAATATAAGACCCATTTCTCATATTTATCAATTGCCTCTAAATTATCCTTATGGATACTCCCTCAACCATAATCAAATAGAAGAAAATGGGGTATTAAAAAAGATGATTATAGCATTTTAGGAAAAACGTGTCGTATTTCTTATAATTAACTAACTTACGTAACTTCTTTAATCTAATCAAATTAGTTAAATGGATCTTATATTAAGGACCGGAGGTAGTATTTTTTTTTTTTGCCACAATGTTTGTTTGAATATTATATTATCCATGAATTTTAAGATTAAGGTAAATTGCATAGACAGTGTAGATAATGCAGCTTACAATTTTTTTTTTTGGGTTGCCCACCCAGTTCACCGAAGTTTTGCTCCAACTACATCTGGATCCGACCCGCGTCGCGTACCTGACTGTGGTAGGTGAGTCTCTCAACAGAAATTTCTGCATACATATGCTTACATGGAAAATGATAAACGCGCAATGAAAAACACGAGAAATGATAATCATGGACCAAATAGATGTGCGCTCTCAACTGGGCTTTAAAAGTAGATAAGTCCGATTCATTTAAGTGAACAGGTTCGGTTGGCGTCTCAAATTTCTTTTCTTTCTTTTTTTTCTGACTAAGTAAGACAAATCCTTCACAACGTAACGAATCAATATTCGAATCCTCATTAAGAGAGGTACTCATATTTAGTGTCTAACAGTGTCTCGAATAGGATTGCCTCCAATAGAAGGATACCTATACTTTAACAAAAAAAAAAAAGACAAGTTAGGCCGGGCTTCAATTAGATACTTTTCATTAGCTGTATTGAACCCAACTCACCATCACTTGGTTAGCTTGTTTAGCTCATTACATGTCGTTGCCTTTTTTTTCTTTAAATATTTGATGTGCTATGTTTGTCTAGGTTAAGTTGGTCTCACGTTATGTTTGTAAGTTTCATTCAATGCGATTCTTTTTCTCTTATTGTTCTCTTGCTTTAACCTGCATTTGAAGAAATCGTGAACAAATAATATCAAATTTTAACATTTAGGAAGTGAAAACTAAACACCCTATGGCGAAGTTAATATACAAGGAGAAACCTGTTTACAATTAAAACTTCAAATCCTACATAATTTGTTGGCCGAGATGTACGTAAAACCTACAATTAAAAATTTACATTTATAACTTTAAAGTCTTCATCCTCCATTAAAATTTCAAAGCCTGGTTGATGCATTCGATGGTGGGATGGTTTTGAAAGAACCCGAGAGAAAAGGAAGATGACGTTGGGGGGGGGGATTAGTTGGCGACGATCACACGATTTGTGTGATGTGGGAAGGAGGATTTTCGTTCTTCGTGTAGACTCGATTAAGTCAAACTAAAGAGTCTGGCGATGATGAGCCTTTGCCTTCTTAATGAAGATTGGATATCAGATGAAACCCTGAGCTTGATGAGATGATGAGAGGCTAAGAGATTGAGGAGGCGAATTTGGTCAGCTCCGGCAATTTAGGAGGAGGGGTACTCCTGCATGACATATCAATGCACCATCTGTCCAAATAAGAATCCCTTGTCACATGATTTTTTCTTTATATCTATGCGGTAGGACTGCACAAAGATCGGACTAGACTGTGTTCAGTCTTAACCAAAAGTCTAGTTTGAAACTATTCTTGTTTAGACTTCATAGACTGAAGTTTGGTTTAGTCTAAAACAAACCCCATGGGAGACCAAAACGGATTTGGTCCCTCGAGTTCAAGAAGGGCCTGGTAAATCATAATACTCCATCCGTTCCTTATTATAAGAGACAAATAACTGAATTACGTTAATAAAAAATAGTTAAAATTAGTTAAAAACAATCAATGTGTAAAAAGTATAATTTTTTTCCAAAAATACCCTCATTAATAAGGAGAGAGAACAATGATAAATTATTAAAAGAAAAAGAAGTAGGAAGGAAAGAGAGTGTGAGTTGGAGACAATAAATATGGGTAAATAGGAAATCAACACAAAAAAATAAAGACAACTTTTAAGCGTCTCTTATATATAGGAACATGCCATAAGCATCAAATGTCTCTTATAACGGAGGGAGTAGCTTTTTTAAAAAAAAAAAGTTGAATGTGAGCGTGTCGCAAGTCACTTCAACACATTCTCAATCCCACACAAGATCACCCATCATATCAATCTTCTTCTTCATTCTTTTTTATTCCAATCTGTAAAGCAAATATAAAAATTAAAGAAAGCAAAAGGAACAAAAGAAGAAGAACCCAACAAATCATCACATCTGGTACGTCTTTCGCTCTTGCGCAGACTCCATAGCTTTGTTTGTTTAAGTCAGTCAAGTGCATTCTAATCTTCTTCTACTACAAGAAGCGCCGCTAAATAGATCTAGAAGATGTTTTCTTCTCGCTCACTATACTAGTAGATTTGGAAGATATCGTCTTCTCCCTTGATCGTCTTCTGTAGCAGATGGAATGATGGAGTTGAGGATGGACGAGAAAGAGGGTTCAGGGTCAGTCCGAAACCTGGTTTTGACCTGATAACCAACTCGGTCTCAATGTTTTGAAAGCCGGACCGGACAATGAACTGGTAGAGACAGCGGGTCATGGTTCATACGGTCGGACCGTGGTCGAACCGCGGTTGGACCGGTTATAATTAAATATATTAATATATTAATTATATATAGTATAATACTGGTCACAACATAAAAATTTAATTTATTTATCATTAAATTTTATTATTATAGTTTTTAGAAAAGCTAATTTTTATGTTGATGATTTTGAAAAATATGGTAATTATGTTATTATCAATGAGCCCACGTGAAAAGAAGGGGATTGGTGAAAACGTGTGGCAGGTGAATTGTCAGCAGTGGAAACGTGTGGTAGCGGATAGAGATTTGAGGAACTGAGAGGTAACATAGAGTGAACAGTAGTATTGAGGAATAATGAGGATTTCATTCGAGATTGAAGAGCAAGGAACTGGGAGAGACGAAGACCACCGGAGGCTGATATATGCTTCTCTTCTTGTAAGTGATTTTCTTCTCTCACTCTCAAAGTGGTTTGTTTCTGCATTACAAAGAGACTGAGATTGAAGAGTTGAGGGTGAATTGATGTCAGATTTTTCCTCCTGTTTTTCCTGATTTCATTTTCCATCTCTGCCTTCTTTTTTCTCCCTAGCCGGCGGCTCTCTTCCAACCGTCTCGGTTCCTGGGTTTTTACGGTTTCCGGCCTAAATACCGGCTGAAAACGGCTTAATTCGGGCAAACCTTTGAAGCAGCTTAATAACATAAAACGGCCCGCCATTGTTGCCAGTTGACGGTCAGACCGGTCGGACCGTCCGGTCCGATCCGGTCTCAACAACATTGCTCGGTCTGGTCCATTCTTTTTTTTCCCCCCCTTTTCTTTTGTTCGGACTGCTTTTTCTTCAGGTTAGACTGGATTGAGTTTTTTTTTTTAACAGTCATACTTTACAGATTTTAAAATAAACATGTGAGAAGCATTTTGTCTTAATTTATGTAAAAGTATCTTTTTATGTGTTTTTTGATGTTTCAAACACCCTAAATTGCCAATATATGTTTATTATTATGGAACAAGTGGAAAGCATGGTTCGCTGGTCATGTACAAGTGTTGTTCTTAACAGCCATATTTTACGGATTTTGAGATAAATACGTGGGACTAATTTTATTTCAATTTACGTGAAAATATATTTTTAAATGTTTTTTTTAGCGTTTCAAACCCTCTAGATTGCCAATATGTGTTTATTATTATGGGACAGATGGAAAGCTTGGCTCGTTGGTCAGGTATTAATGGCGGGGCAGTTGCATACGTGTGTTAGCTATCGTATGTTTGCAATTACTGACTGCATTCAGTGAATTGAAAATACTTGAAAGAACATGAAAACATTTTATTCTTTTCAGTAAAGTTTTAATTATCACCCCTTATATATATATATATATATATGGAGAAAATGACATAAACATATTTGTTGAGTTTTAAAAAGATAAGTAGGTCAGGGTGAATATTTTTGTAATGGTTCTAATAAGCTAAAATTTGTTAAAATTACCTATTTATTATTTTAAAATTCATGAGGTATTTTTATATATATCACATGGAAAAATCAGACTAAATGTAGATATTTTATTAATGCATAAATTATATGTACATGTATTGCTGGTATATACAACGCCAACTTTGGCAGGCAACTGCTTTCCCGCACAGAACTGGTGGTGACGGGACGCTGCCTCATGGGCATCATTTTCAGGGATCCATACTTGAAAGCGACGGCTTTTTTTTTTTGAGTAGGATGGTATCGCTAACTCAGGATATCCCAGTTTATCGGCCAGACTAATTCCAGGGTGCCTCGCACAGGTATCGAGCTCATGACGTGGTAGGGAAGACGCCTTGCGTTCCCGTTTGCGACCAGTCGGACCCAACCTTTGCAGGCAAAAGCGACGGCTTTATCAGTATAGTTTTGAATTCTGTTTGAGGCATCCCAGTTGAGTTCCATGCTGGACTCGTCCTGGGATTCTTCCGTCTTTATCTGTTTCAGATGCTGAATCAATGATGCTTGAAGGTCCGTGAAAAGAGACTATCCTTTTGTTTATCTTCTCTTCTCTGTTATGAGGGGATGTTGCCGTTGATTTAATTTGCATCATTCTGTATTTCAAAAAATAAACTATCCAAATTGAAATTTGACCATGTCATGATGAATCAAATCTCTCACGGCAGCACTTTCTTCAAATACTCGCACGGTCCCACCTTGCTGTGTTTATAGCCTGAATTCTGTTTATTTCTATCTTCTATCCAATACATTGAGTAAATAGTAATGCAATGAAAATTTGTAATTAGTAAATGATATATTTGTCGTTACTTCATGTTTTTAATATAAGAGCTAATTTAAAATTCAATTTGGTTCTAAATATAAAATTTCAACGCCTCTCACATATATCTATTTTTTTCTACAGTAGTCCTCATAATAGTTGAACATGTTAAAAGTTTTATTAAAAGGTAGTTCCGGCTAATACCCTTAATTAGTAAAGATATTTTAAAAAATTATAAATAATTAATATAACTAATTTTTTCAATTCACTTAAATTAATCAACTAGCTCATGTATTAGGAATCAGAGAAATTATTTCATCTGCGTGCACGCGCAAAATTATGAGGTGAACATGTCCTTGTAGATCATTAAATGCCAACTTATATAGATTACAGTATTACACTGTATCTAAAAACATTATGGTGCATGAACATTTTTTAAAATAATCAGTGATTTTTTTGGTACACATTAATGTTTCTGTAATTAACACTTTAAGTTATGAATTGAGAACGAAGAGTCCCAACTCTCTCAAGAAAACAAGGGTTTTGGTCATAAAAAATCAGGCAGTCACACTCGATTACGCTTCATTTTTGCTAATTTTGACAAGATTTTTGTTAAATTTGTTAGTAGAGTGACGATGTGTTTATTTAAATACAAACAATTTTATGGAATACAAATCAGAGTTGGGGGAAAATTTTTTTATTCACTTTTTAAATATTTGCATATAAGACTTTGAGATAAACACATTCCTTCAAATCATCATTAAATACCCACTTATATATAAGATCACACTGCATCTAAAATCATTGAGATGTATTTTGTGCAATAATCAATGATATGTTTTTGGCATACATGGTGGATGTTTCTGTAATTAATAGTGTAGGGTTATAAATAGGAAATGAACACGTTCATAATGATATTACTTCTGGTTTGATAGTGTTTGAAAATCTCAAAAAAATACTTTTTAAAAATGTTTTCAAATAAATTAAAATAATTTTTTTACATATTTATTTTTGATATTATAAAATAATTTTTAAAATCATGGTTAAAAACTGGTCATGACTCATGAGAAATTAACCAGCAGATGTGTCAGCATATGATTAAATTTTGACTTAATTACGGGCTAGCAAAGATTCCAACTGCAATTACTTCACCCGACACGTAACAGTGATTTTTTTGAAAAAATATATTTTATTATTCTTTTTTTCCCTAACCATATTTTGTTATTCCTTTATCCGTAGGAATTGTAGGTGATCAATTAAATGAAGCTTGGCGGGTAGGAGTTTGCTGTCAATCAGACATATCAGCAGCTCAATTTCATCTCGTTCCATCTCATCTGGATCGATCGCCTGGGAAGACACAGCGAAGATTATTCATCACAATATATTTGTGCGCCCAAAAATTACTTTAATTTATTATATATTGATGATAATTCGTATAAACACACTATGCATCATTTATCAAAGTAACTTCAGTAAATAATTTTGCATGGGCCTGGTATTAGCAAAGGAAATATTTATATCAAAAGCTGTTATAGTAGTTAGCTAGCCAAGTCAGCGGAAAAATATTATTCCTTTTATTATTTTTTTATCCTTCACACTCAATACATGATGTTATGGGTCACCACATTTGACGTGGAATAATGAGTTGACAGCAAATATTGAACTTTAAGCATCACTAGGTAAAAATAGTATTATTAACAATTATTGATCTGTTCAATTTTTTTTTTTAAAAAAAAAAGGTTCCACTAATGTTAAGAATCAAACACCTTTTTTTTCCCACCAGTTATTCTCCTGTCCTTCAAGTAGGTCTTTCTCCTCATTGCTGCTTAAAGTGAATGTCACTGATTAAACTATACTAATAAATTAATTAATAATTAATATTCTTGGGGCAATTATAAGCCCGCCAAAAAAAAAAGAGAATGAGTAGGGAAAGACCGAAAGAGGGAGGCAAAATTACCAGAAATAGCAAGCATACAAAACAAATCACAAATTCGTTGCTTTCCGTAAATATAAAAGTATCCCGTTTTAAAGTTTTAAATCCATCCCTCTACTCTTCCCCGGTAAATGGTAATTCCCACCGACATGCCCCATCCCGTAAAACAGAGGTAGGACCCACCAATCGCTACCCCAATCCCAGCACCATCTTGATCCACGTGTTGGCTTCCGCTTCCACTAATCAATCACATCCCGGATATCCATGCGCCGTTTGGCAATTAAGCGAGTGGCGACCGCACCCGATCGTAGCCTCCTTCGTATATTGTAGCTCTTTCCCAAACAGACCACACATCGCGAAACAGAACAATTAGGTGTTCCGGTGGGTGGAGCTTCCTCTTCTCCTCGTCTAGATCTCGCAGAACTGGTTTCTCGATTCAAATCATTTCAACTTCCTTAATCGCCCACAGCTGCGAATCCACAAATAAGAGCCAGTCCGAGCATTCGTCCCCGTTTTATTCGGACCGCGGATCTAGGAGAAGAAAAGTAAGGTCAGTTCCGGGAATTTATCGTTTCTAATCGTGGAAAATTGTTTTTTCAACAATTTGACCTTAAATTTGACAAAGATGAGTTCTCACAAATTGGAAAAAACGAACTTTGCCATGGTGGATTTTTACTTATAGTTTTGAGCTCCGCGAGTTGGGGACTGAAAGGGAGGAGGACTGTTAGATCCGACTCGTAGGACGAGGAAGAGTATCTGGCCTGGGAATCATATTTGAAAGATGGCGCCGAGCACGATCCGGAAGGCGATTGGGGCGGTGAAGGACCAGACTAGTATTGGGATTGCGAAGGTGGCTAGCAATTTGGCACCGGAGCTCGAGGTGGCGATCGTGAAGGCGACGAGTCACGACGACGATCCCGCAAGCGAGAAATACGTGCGGGAGATCTTGAGCTTGATGTCTTTTTCTCGTGGCTATGTTCATGCCTGCGTTTCCGCGGTGTCCAAGCGCTTGGGGAAGACCCGGGACTGGATTGTGGCGCTTAAAGCACTTATGCTTGTGCACAGATTGATGAATGAGGGACCCCCCTTTTTTCAAGAGGAGATCTTATATGCCACGAGGAGGGGAACTAGGCTTCTCAACATGTCCGATTTTAGGGACGAGGCTCACTCTAGCTCCTGGGATCATTCGGCTTTCGTCAGGACCTATGCTATGTATCTGGATCAACGGCTCGAGTTGATGCTGTACGACAGAAAAAGTGGAAGTGTTGGGGGTGGTAGTGGCGGGGGTAGCGGGGACGACAGATTTGGTGGTAGAGATAATTTTAGGTCACCCCCACCGAGACCGTATGAAAATGAGTATGGATATGGAGATTTTCGGGGGGAAAGTGGATATGGAGGTGGGATGCGACGGACTAGATCCTTTGGGGATATGAGCGAAGCGGCGGGCCGAGAAGGCAGAGAGGAGAAAAAGGTCAATACTCCGTTGAGGGACATGAAGCCCGAGCGCCTTTTCGGCAAGATGGCTCATCTGCAGAGGTTGCTGGATAGATTCTTGGCTTGTAGGCCGACGGGATTGGCGAAGAATAGTAGGATGATTTTGATTGCATTGTATCCTGTTGTCAGGGAGAGCTTTCAGCTGTATGCTGATATTTGTGAGGTTTTGGCGGTTTTACTTGACAAATTCTTTGATATGGAATACCCGGACTGTGTTAAGGCATTTGATGCTTATGCCAGTGCAGCAAAGCAGATCGATGAGCTTGTTGCCTTCTACAACTGGTGCAAGGATACTGGTGTAGCAAGATCGTCGGAGTACCCTGAAGTTCAGAAGATTACTAGTAAGTTACTGGAGACACTGGAGGAATTTGTGAGGGACAGGGCAAAGAGACCAAAGAGTCCAGAGAGGAAGGAGGAACCTGAACCTGTGGCTAAAGAAGAGGAGCCAGCGCCTGATATGAATGAAATAAAGGCATTACCTCCTCCTGAGAATCACACCCCGCCTCCTCCACCAGAGCCAGAACCTGAGCCACCAAAGCAACATGTTACAGAGGACTTGGTGAATCTGAGAGATGATGCTGTCACTGCAGATGATCAAGGCAATAGATTCGCTTTAGCACTCTTCAATGGTGCACCAGCTAACAATGCAAATGGATCATGGGAAGCTTTCCCATCAAACGGACAGCCAGAAGTGACTTCTGCTTGGCAAACCCCGGCTGCAGAACCTGGCAAGGCTGATTGGGAATTGGCATTGGTTGAGACTGCTAGCAATTTATCTAAGCAGAAAACGGCCTTAGGTGGTGGGCTTGATCCGTTATTGTTGAATGGCATGTATGATCAAGGAACGGTGAGACAGCATGTCAGCACGGCCCAACTGAGTGGGGGGAGTGCAAGCAGTGTTGCATTGCCAGGACCAGGAAAGAGTACTACCCCTGTTTTAGCTCTCCCTGCCCCAGATGGATCTGTGCAGCCAGTTAATCAGGATCCATTTGCTGCATCATTAACCATCCCACCACCATCATATGTGCAAATGGCTGATATGGAGAAGAAACAGCATTTTCTTGTACATGAGCAGCAAATTTGGCAGCAATACGCGAGGGAAGGGATGCAAGGTCAAAGTAGCTTGGCCAAAATCAATGGAACTGGATATTATGCTGGGGCTCCTACGCCAGCGATGCCTTATGGAATGCCTCCGGTCAATGGAATGGGACCTCCCACCGGGTATTACTATACGCCTTACTGATCCTCCCCACAACTTCATAGATGACTCCGATAATTTGTTATTGTGACTTGGTGATTTGTTTTTTGAACGATGTCATATTATTCTTGTGATTTGCACATCATATGATGAGGATTTTGGGGAGACTGAGTTGGAGGGACAAATTTCTTGACGTGGGCTTGATGGAGGGAAATGTGTAATTCAATTGTGATGTCTCTGTGTTTTATAATTGTAGAATTTTCTTCTCGGTTTTGTACTTAATGCTTCTTGCTCTTCAGAGACAAACTTGGCTACTGTAAATTTTACTTAACAGTTGCTGTTGATTGAGTGGGATGCCTAATGCCATTTCTAATTGTGGGAGATAAACTATAGGCGCCCATTATTCGGAACTGCGCACTGCTCATGATTGGCTTCTTCCATGTATGTAGATAGCGCAAGTAAAGATATCTTGTGCCATTCAGTGGATAGAGCTTGAGAGAGGATGCGTCTATTTCTGGTGGATGTTTGGGTTTTCTAATCGCGTTGGTATGCACTATTTGGAGCTAACCATATTTTGTTTGGTCACATAATGCAGTGGCACACATCAATAATTTATTTTCATATCATCAATTTATTAAAAAGTTAACGGAGGGACACAGAAAATATATGAATTAAATCATGCTTAGTGTTTTGGGCTTTTGCCTTGCATGTTATAAATTGTGAGGGGGAAAATATCAGGGCGATCGTCACATTGTATGGGATACTTTAGTTAGATATATTTCTGATGTGAAATTCTTGTTGATGGGGGTATGCGTGTGATATGAATGAGTGGGGGTAGGACGGGTCAAATATTTCTCCAAATTTCAGTTGGGAAGACGGGGAGGGTATGAGCTGTTCTTTGCTGTTTACCAACAAAAAGGGGTCCATTTGTTTGGAAAGGGAAATTGAATTCGTGGTGTAAACCTGCTGTCAAAGTGGTGATCGCGCTACATAAAGTCATGGTTGAACGTATAAAAAAGCAAGGGCGGTGGAAGCATAATGGCGTTGACCAAATCAAAGAATAATGATGAGTCCGCCATCCAGCGGGCAGTCGCGGGGTTGAATTAAGGGATAACTGCGTATTTACTTTCTAGAAGAATTATTTTTTGGGGGGGGGGGGGGGAGAAACACGTTGGACCTATTGAGTCGATATTTATAATTTATTTGTTTTAAAAAAAATTTGTTGGAATTTAACTATTATTAAATTGATATATTTTAAAATTGAACTGTCATTTTTTCCCCTAAATTATTTTGTCCAAATTAGTGGTCAAAATCCTTCAATGCGTCCCATCAAAAAATAAAAAATAAAAGATCCCTCAACGCTAATCGAACCCAGACAAACACAGCGAATGGAACCAAAAATAATTTACCATTGAGAGAACGATGGCATGGATGGCAGGCAGTTAGAAACACGGAGGAACCGAAAGGAATCTGAGAGGAGTAGAGAAGTCAGATATTTGAAGCAGAAGATCGTTCTCGTCATTTATTGAGCGCACGGCTTTATCCTGCGCTGCCTCCACAGGTTTCACAGCAACTCATGGTTTTGGCATATCTATATGGGACCTGCTTCTTTTCCGCTGTAGGCTCCAAAATGGGTATATCATCTCACACTAGTTTTCATGTCCGGCTCTTTTTTTTTTTTTCCTTTTAAATGAATAAATTACCCATAAGATCTTTTTTTGCCAACTCACTTTTTCAATGCTTCTTTGTTTGCGGAATAAAAATGTGAGACATACACCTTCACTTCCAGTCTGGCTTCGGCATGCCCAGTGTTTTCCCGTCAAATACCTCCATTCCGTTGTAAGAGTTAAATACATTTAATTTACAAATATAAAAAAAGTTAATTAAATTAGTTATTCGTAGTAAATGAGTATTGTCTTTTTAAAAATATTCTTGTTAATTATGTGCATTAAAATAAAAACCCGTAACATATGAAATTACTATGAGAACTACTACTTCCGGTCCTTAATACTCCTCCGGTCCTTATTATAAGACCCAATTTGACTTTTTATTTGGTCCTAATTATAAGATCCAATTCATTTTGTCTCTTATATTTATGCATTTTTTTCCAAGATAATCCTTCTAATAATGATAGTTTTAGCCAATATACTTAATTAGCAAGGATATTTTAGGAATGACAACACTTATTTATTATAAATAACCAACTTAACTTACTTCCTTAATCTCCTCAAATAAGTCAATTGGGTTTTATAATTAGGACCGGAGGAGTATAATAACAAGTTGACTATTTTGAGCATATTAAGAAAACTAGTTAAGTTAATTATTTGTAATAAATAGGTGTTATTTTTCTAAAATATCTTTGCTAATCAAGTGTATTTGGTTTAAACTATCATTAATGTAAGGACTACCTAAAAAAACAGATAAATATGAGAAATATAATAGATTGAGATTTTATATTTAGAACCAAAGTAAAAATCAAACAAGCTCTTATATTAAGAAACGAAAGTAATACTTTGAAAATAAATAATAATAATAAATTAAATTAAAATATTATATTTATGACCAAATTAAATTTTTAACTAACTCTTATATTTATATTTAGTATTTCTAATAGCCCTGTAACTATTAGTGCGGTGGGCCCGTGGCAAGTGGAAGTTGGGCAATCAACTACTTGTGCAGCTTAGGTGAACTGGAAGTTTGATGTGTTTGGCAATTGGGAAATAAGAAGGGAATTCAAGTTTCAAAGAATGGGGGGTTATGGTACAGCTCAGCTGACAGGTTTTGAAAGGTCAACAACTCAAATGGCACCCTTGATCGGAAGCTTGTGGGGTCCACGCACCACCTCATCACATCTACCCCGCTTCTTCTTCACTTGTTTTCCGTTTTAGAAGGTCAACAACATATTACTAGGCGAATAATGGATTCATGGGTTTAATGTCATTTCCTTGTGAAACCCCCAAAAAAAAAAAAAAACCCAAATATTCCCTTTCTTTTATGTTGTTTGGAAGCGACTGTCTTTATTGGTTCGGATTGCTGGTTGGTAAATGAGAAAACCCTTGGAGGCCCATCTGTAGGTGAGGCCTCGACTCTTGAAAGACATTTGCAAGATGTACACATGCGCACATATATTTTAACGTTTGTAAAATACCTCATCTTTTTTTTTTAACCTTGATAAAATACCTCATCTTTTCTAGTTCTAGAATCTAAATAATAAGAAACAATTCTACAAAAAGAATTTTAAGATAACTAAATTTCAAAAAAAAGAATTTTTTTCCTTAAAATGTATCGTTATTTACAAGTTTAGTGTTCTCAAAATTTATTAAAATGTTGTTACGAAATCTCATCTTGAATTTAGTACTATCTCTAGTCCTAATTATAAGACCTTATTGGATATCTTTTTAAATTTTTCTCTTTAAATAACTAGGAGAATGACCACCACAGGATATCATACAGGATATCACACAGATATTGGTAATATGTCAAGAGGCAACTTATGTGTGTGGCCTGGATTGTTTGGTGTAGTAGTATCTACACACACATATATAAAGCCACTTGAGACCTGACATCAAACAACAAAAGTGAGTGTGAATATGAAGTTGAAGTTGAAATCCTCTTAACATAACATTAAAAAGAAAACGTTAATTAAATAAAAGTCTTGCACGTGAATTAAATTTATAGTTAATGTATTGATGATTCCTTGACTGATATCCCAATAATGCTGATAAAAAAAAAACTTTTGAAAATTGAAGATCCAGCAGAGATTTTGAACGATGTACGATGACCACTGCCGCACTAAAGCGGAGTAATCCTCCACCGAATCTTATAAAACTAGCATCATTTTGACTTTACAATCTCTCTAGATTGGTGAATTTTCCTTTCGGTCTCGTGGACGCCATCAAGGCATAAACAATTCACTGAGTCAAAATAATTGCTGTAGGAGCCAAAGTACGCTTCTGGTGTCCAAATCTCCATCGGAATCCTAACGGGAACGGTTAAATGAAATTTTGGAATTGATCATTTCAATACCTTGGAATGCTACGTAAAGTTCAAGATTTGATACTTATGTATGGGTTAAGTTTGAATCTTATCGTGGCACATGTAAGGCATCACGCAAGAGTTTTTCGAAGGGGTCATAATTTGTCAGCAGTTCAAAGATATACTAGCAAATAAGGCTTTCTAAGTTGTCAAATAGAGCCATTAATTGTTGTGAGGAAACCGTTGAAAAACTTGAAAGCTGAAACTAACCATTAATGTATATTCATTACTACTTGTAATATTCAAGACTAACTCTCACAAAGTCTGAAATGGATCTGTATTGTCAACCCACAAAGGCCACAACAGAATGATCTTGGATTTTCCTATGGTTTTAGAACCGCCCCATAATAGATTCATGGAAACAGTCAACGAGCCTCGTCTTTAAATCCCACTTGTTCTGTGTCACATGCTCATTTTTATCCTGCTGCATAATTGCCACGCGTTGGCAAATCCGTGGTTCCCCTAGTTATGGTTTTTAATTTTGACTTCCACACGTCCCTCACTTTTGCAACTTGTGCTCTCCTTTGGACTCCCATGATCAAATATTAAGAGAATTTATTGTCTGTTTTGTCGGCTTCTTCTCAAGTTGCTCTTCCTTCTTCTTCTTCGTCTGACTTCTGCAACAGCAAGTCAGATTGCTTACTAGTTCTCAATATGAGCCTCTGAGTTTCAAAAACTTCTTCTTTCTTCATTATATCCAGTTCTTCCCTATAGTAACAAATTCTTGGAGCAACATGGAAAAAAAGCCTTGGCCTTTGTTTCACGCAATTGCCCCCTTCATTTCGGTGTTGTCTATTTCCCTTTTGTCTGAAGTCTTCTTGGGGGCGATTCTACATGCAGGCAAGATCTCTCCAGGGTTTCAAGGCACTCACATGATATACATAGACAATGATGGCAAGTTTCTCGAGTCAAACAATGGAGAATTCGTCTTTGGCTTCATCTCCACAACAAATGGTACCTCATCGTTTCTCGTAGGAATCGTCCACAAGGCCACTGAAACAGTGGTTTGGACTGCAAATAGAGGAAGTCCTGTTTCAGAATCTGACAACTTTGTGTTTGATGAAAATGGTAACGCCTTCTTACAGAAGGAAAGATCCATGGTTTGGTCTACAAATACTAGTGACAAAGGGGTCTCGTCAATGGAATTGTTGGATACAGGAAATCTAGTTTTGCTTGGGAACAATGGAAACGTTGTTTGGCAGAGTTATAGCTACCCAACAGATACCTTGTTGCCAAGTCAGGACTTCTCAGAAGGAATGAAACTTATCAGTGAGCCTTCACCTAATGATAACTTGACCTATGTTCTTGAGATCAAATCTGGGGACGTCATTCTTTCTGCTGATTTCCCAGCTGCTCAGATTTACTGGTCCTTGCAGAAGGATAACCGCAAGACCATTGATAAAGACGGTGGTCTTGTAGCTTCAGCATCACTGAGTGAAAATTCCTGGAGGTTCTATGATAAAAACAAGTCCTTGTTATGGCAATTTATTTTTTCTGAAGATTCAGAGACAAATGCCACTTCGGCTGCTGTTTTGGGAAATAAAGGTTTTCTCACTTTCTCTGCTTTAGGACGTCAAAGTGCTCGAGTTTCTCCAATTAGAATTCCACAAACCTCTTGTAGTACACCACAACCTTGTGGTCCATATTACATATGTACAGGTAATAACAATTGTCGCTGTCCTTCTGTTCTTAGCTCTCGTTCGGATTGCCAACCTAGGAATATTGTCTCTTCTTGTAATAACTCTAAAAGTTCTGTAGAGCTCGTGAAAGCTGACTATGGAATCCATTACTTTGCCCTTGATTTCCTTCCGCCCTCGTCAAGAACTGATTTGAATGGTTGCAAAAATTCTTGCCTTCGTAATTGCTCGTGCCTTGCTATGTTCTTCCATAACAGTTCAAGGAACTGTTTTCTGTTAGATAGCATAGGAAGCTTCGAGACTTCGGATGAAAATTCTGGGTTTGTTTCTTACATTAAGGTCTCGGCTTCTGGAGGCAGAGGTAGTAATGAAAGGAGCAATAATCACACCATAATTGCTGTGGTCGTTGTTTTATCTACATTGACTTTAATATTGGTGGTCGCTTATGTGGGATTTCGATATTATAGAAGAAAGCCAAAATTGGATGATTCTTCTGGGGAGAATTCAGAAGAAGACATTTTCTTGGAGAATTTAACTGGCGGGCCAACTCGTTTCAGCTATAAAGATCTTGAAATAGCAACACGTAATTTCTCAGTGAAGCTGGGACAAGGGGGTTTTGGTTCAGTTTATAAAGGGGTTCTACCTGATGGGATTCATGTAGCTGTGAAGAGATTGGAAACCATTGGGCAAGGAAAGAAAGAGTTTAGAGCAGAAGTTAGCATCATTGGGAGCATCCATCATCATCATCTGGTCAGGCTTAAAGGGTTTTGCGCAGAAGGATCTCATAAGCTTCTTGCTTATGAATATATGGCAAATGGTTCATTGGACCGATGGCTATTCAAGAAAAACGAAGGAGAGTTCATGTTAGATTGGAATACCAGGTTTAACATAGCACTAGGAACAGCAAAAGGACTAGCTTACCTCCATGAAGATTGTGATTCCAAGATTGTACATTGTGACATCAAACCAGAGAATGTGCTTCTTGATGACAAATTCCTTGCTAAAGTTTCAGACTTCGGTTTGGCCAAGCTAATGACTCGTGAACAAAGCCATGTTTTCACAACTCTTAGGGGAACCAGGGGATATCTCGCACCAGAATGGATCACAAACACTGCTATATCAGAGAAAAGTGATGTTTATAGCTACGGGATGTTGTTGCTAGAGATCATTGGAGGAAGGAAGAATTACGATCCGAATGAAACTTCAGAGAAATCTCATTTCGCATCTTTTGCTTTTAAGATGTTGGAAGAAGGGAAGCTGAGAGACATTGTTGATTCAAAGTTGGAAATGGATGAAAACGATGAAAGACTTCGTAATGCTGTTAGAGTTTCATTTTGGTGTATACAGGAAGACATGTCTCGGAGGCCTTACATGTCCAACGTTGTTCAAATGCTTGAGGGTCTCTGTGCTGTTCCTGAGCCTCCAACAAGTTCGCTATTGGGTTTCCGCCTTTACCCATCTCTGTTTCAGCCCAACCGAGAAGAAGTAGAACCATCAAACCCCAATAAAGATTCTTATACCTCTGCAGTTCGGCTTTCAGGACCAAGATGACAAATTATTTGGTACCAGTGTCATAGTTAGATATCTGTAATGTAAATTTTGCTGAGTTCCTTGAGGGATATATAGTTATTAGGTATCATGTTCAGATTTTTACCAGCATTACATAGTGAGAGCAACTTGATTCATATCTGTAACATATCATGAGAATATAAACTCATCCAAACACAAGCCAAGAGTCTGAATTCCAGAGATTTAAAACAGGTTGAATATGAAATTTGAATGATTTGCTAGCAAAGGAATCTATAACCCAGGCTGAGACTTGAGGCGAAGGGTTAAATTTGAAACTTTGTCCAGAGCCCACACTGTTGCAAGGTTTAATTGTTGTCCAACTTAGGAGTTTTCATATTTTGGTGAAAAGATGTCAGCACATTACTTATGAGTTTTTATCTATCTTTTTTTTTTTTTGGGCCAAACACGTAACTCGACCCCGTTCAAATGCTCATACGATGGCCTATTCAACTGATTCACTGAATAACTACGAGAAAAAAAGAAATGAGAATATGGAGTCTGAAGATTGGAAGAAAGCACAGTAAGCATACATTTTTTGGCGTTCAATATTGTGAAGAGACGTGAATGGGTTTGGTTGGATAAAATTGATGCCTTCGCAAACTCGTTGCTCCTTAAGCGATCCCTCAATGAGTCTGGTTCAGTTTCCTCTTTTCTAAAAATATCCACATGCATGATAAAAAGGCCAAGCTTTACATCGCAGAAGCAAAGTATCCACCTGTCTCTTGTGAACAACCAACTTCTCTTGTGTTCAGTTTCAAAAGGAAAGTTAGGTGCAATTGAACTTTTCCTCCTTGGGGCTTAAATTTATTTGCCATCAACTTTTGAGCTTCGACTTAAAAGAAAGGCTCCATCCTTTTCACAGGAACTAACCCACTTATCTACCTTAAAACGTAACATGTCAATTTTAGCTAAAGTTCTGTGTTAATTGAACTATGTTAAAATGAGAAAAATAGAGAAGGACCGTTTAGGGGTATTAAACTCATTGTTGCATCCAATTACCTCGTATTTCACAACTTCACCACTTCAAGCATAACACGACGACGTGACAGTTTGATGTTTGACTGTTAGAATAACATAAGTAAATAGCATAGGCTTGACTTGTAAGTATGAATCAGTCCATGTATGTATACGCAGAGCCTCAAGTATGTACGTAGTTGTAAAAGTCATATTATGGCAAGATGAAAGACGAATTATTATTAAAGTAGAAAAATACGCACCAACAGTTTAAGGTTGTGAGCAGTATTGAAGGCACGAACTGTTACTTAAGATTACCAGCAGAATCAAAGTCGGAAACTCTTACGTGTCATTAAGTTACAAAACAATTGACGGGAGACAAAAATGTAGACCCTTGTTTCTCATGCACAGTACGATCACGTTGATTATGGCGTATTATAAAATTGATACACTAGATAATTGTATAATGGTGCATGGTTGAGGCCGTAAAAGATGACCCACCAGAGTGTTTGTATGAAATCAACCTGCCGGTTGAGATGATCAGGATCCACAATCGAATCCGTTCGAGGACAGCGAGATAGAGACTAGAGAGAGAGAGAGAGAGAGAGAGAGAGAGAGGTGACATATTTTAGAAGGGAAACCCCAATATGAAACCCATTTTAGATGGTGTGGAAGGTCCCGAACAACGACATGTGGACGAAATTCTGCGTTTGTGGGACAAAGCCAATTGAGCCCTAATTAAAAAGGCTAAAATCTTGTGTCTTTCTGTTTGGCTGGCATCTTAGTTCGTTTTAATAAAGTAAGTGATAGACATAGCTCCACACTTTGAAAATTGGAAGTCTTAAATTTGAAAATTGGAACACCCTAAGGATATTATCAAGAATCTTATATATAGATCATCGTTATCCTTTTATAAAAGAAGTGGGACATGCCTATGGTTGCGCTGTTCCTTTTCCTATTATGATTGATTCAACGGGCACACAAATGCCCACAAACCCACGGAATTAACAGTAACCTAATTTCTAAAGCCCTTCATAAATATCATAAATATGAAATTGATAATTCTCCCACGACTCAGGTTTACTCTTACATGACTAGACAACACGCAAATGGATAAGATGACCAATACATGATGTTACAACTTTCTTTTTAGAATCTTCATCTATCTGAGCACAATATAAGGAATCAGTATATTTTATACGTATAGAAGATTGGATTTGAGAAATACTAGCTAGGATTCGTCGTCATATTGTAATCCGGTGGAGCAGCGTCCGGGGCGGCAGAAAAATAGAGAGGTATCTAATATGTAGGATGGAGGACCAGCTCATATATTGGTGAAAGTGGAATGTTGCTGGGGACAAAGACAATTGCCGGAGGTTGTCCTTATCGGTACCACACGAAACAAATGACACAAATAAAACGACAAAAGCATTTGAACAATCTTCTTATATACTCTCTAGTCATATTTATAGGATAAAAAGAAAAGAATTTTTTAGTCTTATTTATATGTACTGAGAGAAATTTTTTGTATGAATGTATAATTTTATCTTTCATTTATTATTATATTAACTTTGTTTATTGAAATATAATATATATTAAATAATGATAAAATTAAAATGTTATTAAATCTTAAATAAAAATTTATAAAATTTGAGATTTTTCGTGACCTGTGCAAAACATACTAGAAGAAAGTAAACAAAGATTAGGCGTATCGTCAGAATGAGAGAGATGATGATTACATTGCAGAATAAATGATGCTTATCCGTAAACACTCACTTCTTTAATGCATGCGCCTCAGTTTGTGTTTCCCCCTAATCTTACCTTCACTCGTTGTCATGCCTGTCTTTTGTTTTTTCTCATAGCAACGTTTATGTTTGTTTTTATGCCGATTAGTTTGTCAGCAACAGAATTTAAAAGTCTTATTTTATCTTCATTATAGGATAAAGATATGATACTTTTAAAGATTAATTTTTTGTTGGCCATATCTTACGCACTTATTATATTCTTCATAAAGAGTTCAAACTTACAATATATAGACATCCATAAATTATATGGAGTGTTCAGAGAAGAAAAACTCATGATCTGAAATCAATCATCAGCCCTTGATTTTTTGCTCCAAAACCAATGGTGGCTTAAGGGTGGAATTGGCAGAAATAATTAACCTAATTTACTTGACGCTAGTTTTATTCTATTTATACGGAGTTTTTATAGCGGGATGATTATGGTAACTGAGGGCATGTGGAGTGGCTAGACAAAATTCTTGAAATATGTTAAAAAAATATTTTTTCCTGGAATATCTTAAACATTTTTAAATAAAGGGAAAATGAAAGGAAAAATCTCAAAAAAGTAATTGTTGAATCTTAAAATTCTAAATTAGTATCAGTTACCACACTCGTAAGGAAAATAACTACATTCAAAAAGTAAATGATAACATATTTTTGTAGTAATTCTTGATTTGAAATTTTAAAATTCAATAGTCATTTTTGGGGATTTTTCCAAAATGAAAAACCTAGAAATAATGAATATTCACTTTTATTTCTATTTTAAAAATTGTAGTTTTATATAGAAATTTCAGATATGATCTTCGGGCAAAAACTTGGATTAAAAGCATAAATGTGTTGTCATTACTGGTCTTACAGTTGATTAAGCCAAGAGAAAGAGTTTGATTAAATTAAATGGCGATGCCTTACCACCTAACTCACCACCCCACATTTAAAAGATAATGACCCGTTTACTTGCTCTCTCCCGCTAAGGTGCGTTTTTAATCATTATAGGCTTGAAACAACACGCTTCAACCGTGATTTTTTTTAAAAAATGTTTTTGTGAGAAAAAAAAAGGAGACATGATAAATTCACACTTAATATTTTTCCTTCCAGATTCGGATCCACGAATGGTCCTCATAAACATATAAGTCGATTTTAAATGAACTTTTTAAAGTAAAATGTTACTTTCATTCATAAGAATTATTTTTTAAATAAATTCCAGTATTTAAAAATTAAACATAAATTATCGATAAATTAATAATAATAATTACTACGTTAAGAAACAATTTAGGGATCTGTATGAAAAATGAATTACTGGAGTACATGATTATACATCAATTCAGGAGCTTGTACCAAAAGGGCCTAATTAAATGCAGCTTTTATCTTAATCTTAATTGAGTTGTAAAGGTGGTCTAACTTTAATTTCCTGAGACCCTTAATTTACTTTTGAATTATAGACGCCACCATCTTAGCTTTCTTTTCATTTCATTTGTCCCCTACACAAAAAGGTTGCTTCAATTATATCAGCAGCACACACATACATAATATATAAATTAACGAAAATTGACAATTATGTACCCATTAATACAATAATAAATTCAAATGAAGTTTTTGTGTTCCTGTTGCTAATTTTTCGGTAAAAATTTAATAACAATTTTGTATGATTTAATATTTTACAACATCTTAATTTATAAATTCTATTAAAATATTTATTGACTGGCATTCTAGCATTTCATTACTTGCATGCGTGCATCCTGCATATGCATTTTATGAATAACTAAAGATATTTTTTTTTTGCATATTGCATATGCTTTCGAAATTAGCTCATGAATAAGACGATTATTTCCAATATGTTTATATGTTGATGCGTCTGTCTTATTAATTAATAAAAAATAATTTTTATGATAAAATTTTGAATGATTGCCAGAGTAAGGAGCATACTTAAAAGAACGGTAATCACTTGAGTTATCCTCCAACATAATTACCAATATGGATTGATTAATTAATTGTTTACTTGTTTTTATTTGGATTATTACATTTTGATTAATTGTTACCAACCCTTTTTGACATGACTCGTTACTTGTTGTGATCTAACCTCCCAATAAAGGGCTAAGAGCATTTATAAGTTAATTGACTCGCCTAAACTTCTATTGCACCATTCTAATCAAATTTAAATTATATTACATATTAATTTTTCTAAACAAAAAATGATGACAATAACATACAAATAAAATAACATGATTGATCGATCTGGCAAATAGAAATCAATTAAAGGAAAAGGAACATAATTAATTTACTTTGAATCTGATATTTCCCCTCATAGAGATGCTTATTTTAAATGCAAATGTGATTAATTATCTAATTAAAGGTCAA
>NW_021632257.1:0-38867 GCF_004799145.2 Neltuma alba | reverse complement strand
ACCCCCACACATATTCACACACACTAACGTTTTCAATTTACCTTTTTAAAACGATATCGGGGTTTTAGTTAACTTGGGTCCGTGACAAATGTTTTACCGCGCATGCAATTCCATATTTTACTACAGAAGCCGGGTTTCACTTATTCTTGTCGTCTCCCGCCTTACATTTTGCATTATGCTCCCGACCAAACGCATTACTGGCATAATTAATTAGCACGCGTATTCGTAAACTTGTTGACCCGTTTTTTAGAACTGTAATTATCATAATAATGCCTTAATACGCATAGTGGGGGAAGCCTTTTAATTAATTTCCTTTTATATTCCACCCGTACACGTGGAAAATAAGTTATTTTTGCTTGAAACTGCGTAGTATATGTTTGTTTTTTTTATTTATTTATTTATTTAAACTTGGAGGCTTATTAAATCATGACGATTATGATTAATTATCACGACACGAACTGCTTTATTTGATTGCCAAGTAACGTAAAAACGAAATCATCATTATCATTCTATTATTAGCTTTAGCAACGATGTCCTCTTCATACATATTATTGCACGGTCGCTCAGTTACATTATTAAGTATTAACTACATCTTCCAGGATAAAATAATAACCTGTCCCTGCCTTTTTATTATTACAATCGGATGACAGTGTTCTTTTTCCTATATATAAAAGGTAATTCAACTATTGCCTGGTACATTTAATGTGTTATAGTACTGCATCTCGTCGATTGTGTGAAATAATTTAGTGTCATGAATGAATCATCATATCATATCGTTAATATGAGCATTTTTTTAAAAAAAGAATTCTTAATTTAAACATATTAAAGAATTTAACGGAGTCCAAACATAGTTTTTTGACATTGACGGTCCGCTCATTGCCTCCGCGGCTTACCGCGATGCTTGTTTGTTGCAAACAAAAGCCGATAAACTTTTCCAACACTATTTATAAAACAGAAAAAAGATATTTTTTTGATACTATTTATAGGGTACTAACAAATTTTTTTTGTATAAATGTATAGTTTTACCTTCATTTATTATTATGTTGATTTTGTTTAAATGAGGCATAATATATATTAAATAGGGATAAAGTTAGAAAGTTGTTAAATTTTAAATGAGAATCAATAAATTTAATGTTTATCTTGATATGTGTGAAACAACTGAAAATGACTTATAAATATGACAATAGGAGTACAGTGGTTATATCTTACTGAAAAACAACTCAAATCATAACTGTTATTCCTCCCCTCTAATGTCTCACATGCATAAAACTGACTAAAATATACCGAATTTCATTTCTTAGTTGATGAATGTGGTTTGGTGTCAAATACAGGATGTTAACCCATCATCATTTAATATTCTTTTCACTTTGCCCTTTTTTTCACTAAGCATGAATTTTATTGGAGGTAATACTATTCGAGATGCTGTCTGACACTAAATATAAATCCCTCTGCTAATGAAGTTTCAAATACTACCTCCTATTATAATTATAAAATTTCATTTATAGATACAAACAAGATTTTATAAATAGAACCGGAAATAGTATTAATTTTCCTGCTAGACCCAGCCCTTTCGTTCACTTTGCAGTTTGCACTAATTGATTTCAGTCTCTCTCTCACTTCACTCATCACACTTGATGTTCCATTAAAAGAGGCCTAAAGCAAAGTCCCATACCCCATTGGCCCATTCTCCGCCATGAGGAAGTGGCGCTCCACATGGACTCAACTTTACCCAATACCATGTGTCCAAAGTCAAAGGTATCTAACTACCCAAAATATCATTGGGCCTGACCCCCAGTGGCCCAATACTCATAACTCCGTCACCTCCTTCCCCAGAACAGACCACGTTATTATTGGGGGAAAAATAAACATCCAAGACCACCTTGTCGTCGGTGAGTTATTTTCAGGCAGCAATTCATTCTTTATTTTATGTTTCCTGTGACGCAATGAAAATACCAAAAGCAGTAAAATGTCCAAGGATTAGGAAGCAAGCAAACGCCATTTCTACCACCCAGTTATTTCAATTGCCAGCCAAAAAACGTTCGACATTTTTTTTGCAGACATTGATTTTTTATATATCTTAAATTTTACTACTATGTTTTTTGATAAATTCACTATTTTTTGCTTCGTTGCCGATTGAAGCGGCATAAATAAAAATCGCGTCACTGCAGGAAAATTCCAGATCTGAGGCATAAAATGGTTTTTATAATACTACATCCGATTTTTAATATAAGAGTTAATTAATTAACTTAAATAGATTAAAAAATTAGTTAAATTAGTTATTTATAATAAAATAAGTATTGATTTTTTAAAATATTTTTTCAAGTTAAATTTATTTAGTTTCTGATCATGTTTCCATGGTTTCCTCTGCGCGGCCGCAGATCTGGGTAGTGACGTAGAAAATAAGAAGCTTTGGCAGGTTCCTTCCTAATTCTCATTTTGTGAAATCCCGATAATACCCTTTAGGTCGACGGTTGTTATGGTCAGATCCAACTCGAACCACTTACGTGGCACTATCTGATAAGCGGATGGTGTAACCGTACCCAACGTGTAACCGGAGAAATACCCAAGTCTTCCATCTCGTCGCCGCAGATCTCTTTCTTTCTTGTTCTTCTCCCTTTATAACTCACGCGTGACGGACACAACTATTTGAAAGAGCCCATCCTCTGTTGAGATCTACATCGCCCGCCCTTTCGATCTCTAGCGCCATGGCGTTGTGGACATCTTATTCCTTCCGAATTCTGACGTTCGCTGCTACTCTTCTGCTTCTTCTTCATGGTGCTCACTGCTTCTATCTCCCTGGCGTCGCTCCGCAGGATTTTCAGAAGGTCAGCTCCATTTCTCTTTCGCATATTCACTTGTTCTTGGATTCATATAAACTTCTTGATCTGTGTTCAAGCTTCAGATCCATGCTAGATATAACAGATTCTAGGTTTTTCACCCCTTGTGCGATTGAAAAATGAGGCATGGGGAATGTAGTGAATGTTGGAAATTTAACTCTATAGATCACGTCATTGAAGAACGTCCGATGCGTAGCCCTTAACTTGGTTTTGCTTCTCTTCTCTCTTCGTGTTCATTTATGCTTCATTGAGAATCGGAGGATTGGGAAACATCGAAATGCTACTACCCGCAACTCGTTCTTCACTCTCTTCTGCAATCATCCAACATTCCACTATAATTTATAACCGAATGTTGTTGTTTCGATGTGAATGTTTAGTTGCTAAGGGTCTTTTGGATCTTATTGTGAACTTGTAATAGAATTGAGATTTTGCTGAGGAGTCATGTGGGTTTTGGAGCTTTGGATGTAAAATTTTTACAGAATCAGCTAGCCGTTAAAGATGACGGATGTCAGGAATTGCAAGTGAGGGTCTTTGTAGTTTTCCATATTACGCGTCTGGGCATGATTGAACTGCCTTTTAACATCATTATGATTTCATAACGACTGATGGAGTGTATTGAGCGAATTATATGTATCTCGTTTTCAATGCAACCGCTCCAAAAGTTGCCTTCATCTTGATGGCTGTGTGCACAGATATTTCTATTGTAAACTTGTAAAAGATTTGAATCTGATGAGTGTGATGTCTATCATATTTTCATTTTATGCCCTTCTGATATGCTCAAACAAATTAATTTTCTTTGGTGCAGGGAGATACATTGCAAGTCAAAGTGAACAAGTTGACATCGACAAAGACTCAGCTGCCTTACTCATATTATTCGCTCCCTTATTGTAACCCTGGAAAAAAGTTGATAGTGCAGAAAATCTTGGTGAAGTGCTTCGTGGTGACCGCATTGAAAATTCTCTATACGTGGTTAGTTTTATTTTGAGCATGATGGTGAGCCTCTTTTCTATTATTTTTTGCGTCTGATTCTAAGTTTGAGATATTTTTCAGTTCAAAATGCGTGAGCCACAAATGTGCAATGTTGTGTGTAAGCTTAAACTTGATGCCAAAACTGCAAAGGAGTTTAAAGAGAAGATTGATGATGAGTACCGTGTGAACATGTATGTATACCAATGACTGAGCTATATTTTTGTGCCGGTGTATTGCATCAACTGTTTTGACATATCTTGGTATGGTACTGCATTTTATGTGCAGGATCCTTGATAACCTTCCTCTTGTTGTTCCTCTAAAGCGGATGGATCAGGATTCTACTGTTTATCAGCTTGGTTTCCATGTTGGGCTTAAGGGGCAATATAGTGGGGTATGCTTATTGCCTAGCATGAACCTTTTGTTGTGAATGACATTTATCTTGTTATGCTGACTTTATTTCTAATTGCTCAGAGCAAAGAGCAGAAGTACTTTATCCACAATCATTTGTCGTTTATTGTCAAGTACCATAAAGACGATGTAACTGAATCGGCCAGAATTGTGGGTTTCGAGGTTAAGCCGTTCAGGTCACTAAATTTGACCTTCACCTCTTCTACGTAATTATCTATATTGATTATTTCATCCATGGTCTGTCGAATTGATTTTCTTTTACTCGACTGTTATTGTGCAGTGTTAAACATGAATACGAAGGGAAATGGGATGACAAGACCCGATTGACAACATGTGACCCTCATACTAAACATGCAGTTGTTAATTCCAACGCTCCTCAAGAGGTTGAAGAGAATAATGAGATAATATTCACGTATGATGTTGAGTTCCAGGTGAGATTATTATGGACGTGATATCATGTTACATATGTCCTTTCTTGGTCAGGAGCAACGGGACGAATTTCCGGTTGTCATAACTATTTTAAATCTAAATGGTTATTCTCATCGTTCCCATTTATTATGGGCTATTTATTAGTTTTGCCATACTTTCTAATTTTTCTCTCCGGAATTTAACTGTTGAATGATACTACCTCCATTCCTTAATATAAAAGCTAGTTGACTAAGTTGAGTATATTAGAAATTAGTTGAGTTAATTATTTGTAATAAATAGGTATTACATTTCATAAAATATCCTTGCTAATCATATGTATTAGTTAGAATTACTATTTGATGAAAATTTTAAAATGTGTAATTAACTATTTTGAAAAAAATGGATAAATACGAAAGAGAAAGTGGATTAAAATCTTATATTTAAGACGAAATTGAAAGTCATATTAACTTTTTATGTTAAGGATAGGAAGTGGTAGTATTAGTTTTATTGCTGCTGCCACCATTATTGTTGTCATTATGATGCTGGTGATGTCTTATTCATAAGAGCTGTTTTGACCTTTGGCTACAGCCCAGTGACGTGAAGTGGGCTTCAAGATGGGATGCTTATTTGCTGATGAGTGATGACCAGATTCACTGGTTCTCAATTGTAAACTCATTGATGATTGTTCTCTTCCTCTCGGGCATGGTGGCAATGATAATGCTGCGGACACTTTACCGTGATATCTCGAAGTACAATGAGCTTGAGACGCAAGAAGAAGCCCAAGAAGAGACTGGTTGGAAGCTTGTCCATGGAGATGTCTTTAGGCCCCCTAACAACTCGGACTTGCTGTGTGTTTATGCTGGAACCGGCGTTCAGTTTTTCGGAATGATTCTAGTCACCATGATGTTTGCCATCCTCGGGTTCCTTTCTCCTTCAAACCGAGGTGGGCTAATGACAGCCATGCTCTTGCTTTGGGTCTTCATGGGACTTTTTGCTGGGTACTCCTCTGCCCGCTTATATAAAATGTTTAAAGGAACCGAGTGGAAGAGAATCGCCTTCCGGACTGCAGTCATGTTTCCTGCAATCGTCTCTTCCATTTTCTTTGTACTAAATGCTCTCATATGGGGCGAGAAATCATCTGGAGCTGTGCCTTTTGGTACTATGTTTGCACTGATCTTTTTATGGTTTGGGATCTCGGTTCCACTGGTTTTTGTGGGTGGCTATGTTGGATTCAAGAAGCCTGCAATTGAGAATCCCGTGAAGACTAACAAAATCCCGAGGCAGATCCCCGAGCAGGCCTGGTACATGAACCCGGTTTTCTCAGTTCTGATTGGGGGAATACTCCCATTTGGAGCTGTCTTCATCGAGCTTTTCTTCATCCTCACCTCAATTTGGTTGAATCAGTTCTATTACATCTTCGGTTTCCTCTTTTTGGTCTTCGTCATCCTGGTCATCACTTGTGCAGAGATAACCATCGTGCTCTGCTATTTCCAGTTGTGCAGTGAGGATTACTTGTGGTGGTGGCGGTCATACCTCACGTCCGGCTCTTCTGCACTTTACCTATTCCTTTACGCGGCATTCTACTTCTTCACCAAGCTTGAAATCACAAAGATGGTATCTGGAATCTTGTACTTCGGGTACATGCTTATAGCTTCGTATGCATTTTTTGTGCTGACTGGTACCATCGGATTCTATGCATGCTTCTGGTTCACAAGGCTCATCTACTCGTCGGTGAAAATTGATTAAGTGTTATAGTAATTAGTTGTTCATTTTTTTTCCGATACAAGTAATTAGTAGTTCTTCTGATTCATCTTGTATGCTTGTTGAAGGACGAAGAAAATTTGTGCTAGGTTTTGAAATTCGGGCATTACATGTCATGTTCAGATGTAACCTATTCTATACAATTTTGAATTGCATGACTCCGTGATTCTTTCGTCTCAGTACATTGAATGAAATTTTCGCGGGGGGGGGGGGTGTTAGAGAATAGGTTTCTAGGTGACATCTTCATTTATTCGAAGAAACTGTCATTGCACTTGCGATCCACTGGCAATGATGCAATTAAGATGAAAAATGTGGCATGTAGGATAGAGTATTATAAATAAAAAAGTATTTGAATGGGAACCGATTTTAAAATATACGAAATAATTTGTAAAGAAATTTATCTTGATTGTGAAAAAATATTCTAAAAAAACATTTTTAGCTATAGCCAAACACCTCCTGAATGACTGTTGGTGGTAGGACTATGGCATTAAAACAAGCAAAATTACAGTGATTGTTATGTCATGATGTACTTTTTTGTTTTCGGAGTGAAATTTATCATGTACTTTGTAAGGAAGGGTGAAAGACGGGGAATTGTAAACACGCGAACACGATCAAAATCATAACAAAGAATGCCGAGAAATAAATCATACCACTGATGGAAAAGACAGGGAATTTTGGAGAAGGGTGCTGAGAACAAACAAGGGATTAGTTGTTGTCTCAGGAGATTCTGAAGAAAAAAAGGAAAAGACCCAAGGAACTATTTGCCGGGTCGAGTATTGTTGTGGGCGTCAGGAACGCCGACAGCAACCTTAGCAACATCGGAGGCGGTGGCGTCGGGCTTCTTGTGGACGTATAAGACGAAATAACCGAGGGCGGCGGAGAGGACCAAACCGGTGAGAGTGATGGTGGTGAAACTGAAGGGAAGGTTTCTCCTCTGGTGAAGGACTCCTCCGGGAGGGCGGCCGCTGCCAGGGGTCTCTTGGAGGCTTCCACTCCTGCCGCCTTCACTTCCTCCGCAGTCATCTTGTGTGTCCCGCATTCTTCCTCCATTCTTCTTCTCCCGCCATTCCTCTGTTGTGCCGGCTTCCTCTTCGCTTCCTACCAGCTACAAGAAGAACCCACATTGTTTGCCGCGTCTGCTGCCGCGTCACGTCTTCCTGACACGTCGCTGCTACGTGTCGTCATGCATGCTCCGCTTCTGATTCTGTGTGCGCATCATTATATCATCCGTTTTACTTGTCTCTGGAACAGGTTACAGGCTTGGATTTAGATTTAGATATTTTTGTTTCCAATACGATCTCGGTTTCTAGCTTGCCCATACAATGACAATGCCTTTGCTCTTCCTTGTCCCCACTTCTCTCCAGCCAAACGTTCCCCATTTGACCTTGTCACTCGAACAAGACAATACTCTCCGGTTCTTAACATAAGACTATTTAACTAATTTGATTAGATTAAGAAAGTTAGGTAAGTTAGTTAATTATAAAAAAAGTGACACATTTTTCTTAAAACACCATAATTATCTTTCTTAATACCCCTTCCCCTCTTCTACTTGATTATGGTTGAGGGAGTATCCATAGAGGTAATTTAGAGAAAACTGATAAATATGAGAAATGGGTCTTATATTTAGGACCAAACCAACTCAAAAATTAGGTCCTATATTAAGGACCGGAAGAGTACTAAATTCCCCATTTAGCATCCCTTTTCCCCATTTAAAAAGAAAGATCATAATAAGTGAATGAATTTTCGCACTTGGTTGTCATCTTGTGCTTGATTATGAATTAGAAAATTCACTCAATGGTTTTTCTCATATTGAGCATAAATTTAAAAAAAATCAAGTATGAAACAAATCTATTTTATTTTAAAAACACAGTCCAACACATTTTAAGTTCGATAAAATTATTGATACTTGTTTGCAGCTAAAAAAGGGAAATTAATTATTCCCCATTGGGCCTGGCTTTTCATTCGTAGGCTTCAACCTCAACCGAAAAATAAGAATTCGTGAGATAAAGCCCAATCTGATACTTCTGTGTTGAGTGATAAACTAATAATCGAGCATAGTCTCGTCCAACAGAATTAAACAAAATAAAAATGGAATAAACACAAAATTTATCCGTCAAAAGTATTTAAGCTAAAAAAATTGATCGAGGAAGCAGGATAATAAATTAGGATCCCAGAAACGTACTAGCAGTTTTAATAATCAAGGCTTAAAAATGAAAATTGAAGAAGGCAAGCTACTTGAATAATCGCAAAATTCTGGCAAAAAAAAAAAAAAAGCAGTAATCACAAAATTGAATATTCCGTTTCCCCTGACAGCTGCGAAGTTTATCCGTTTCTGCAAATCCTCACATACCTGAGCAGAATCCGCTTTCAGTGACCGTTGCAAAACAAAACGATGATCCTCTTAAATAGTACTCCCCACAACGCAAGTGGGTCCCACTGTTGCATGGTTCATCGGTCTGGGGCAAAACGTTTCCTTCCAACGGAGACATGTGGCCCCCCCTCCATGCTTTCTCCACACTCTTTAACGGCTAGTTTCTTTCTTCCTCCTCCATAAATACTCCGAACCCCTCCTCAGCTGTTGCAATACAAAACAAAACATCTCTATCTCCATCATCTAACGCCCCCACGAACTTCCCTTCAGTTATCAGAATCCATGGCTTCTTCCTCATCAGCTTCTTCTTCTCTTGTCCTTTTATTCCTTCTCTTCGGCCTATCTGCAGCTAGGGAAATCTTGGTGGGAGGCAAGACTGATGCATGGAAGATCCCCTCTTCTCAATCTGATTCTCTCAATCAATGGGCTGAAAGGTCCCGCTTCCAAGTCGGCGACCATCTTGGTATGTTTAATCTCTTTACTCTTATTCTGCCACATTTCTGGTTTATGAGACATTGCATATTATGACAGTATCTCTGTTTTTGCTGATTAGTGTGGAAGTACGAAGGTGGGAGAGACTCAGTTTTGCAAGTAAGCAAGGAAGATTATGCTAACTGCAATACCGCCAACCCCCTCGGAGAGTACAGTGATGGCAACACCAAGGTGAGGCTTGATCGTCCTGGGCCATTCTATTTCATTAGCGGAGCAAATGGGCACTGCGAGAAGGGCCAAAAGCTCGTTGTGGTTGTTCTCACTCCCAGAAACCGCCACATGGGTATTTCTCCGGCACCTTCTCCGGTCGAGTTCGAAGGTCCTGCTGTAGCTCCCACCAGCAGCGCCACTGCTCTTCGGGGTGGCCTGATGGCGGCTCTTGTGGGAGTATCGGCTTTGTGGTTTTTCTGATGCTAATGGCTCCATTTTCTTAGGTGTTAGAACAGAGATTTCTTTGTTGAGAGCTTTATTCTTTTTGAGGGGATTACATGATTCTTTTCCAATTATTATTATCATATGTAAAAATTTAGGTATCTGATTTCACACTCCAGTGGTTAATGATACCCATATATTACATTACCATCGTGTGTTTTTGTCTTTCCAATGTCATATTGTGAAAGCTTTTCTGATTCACATTCACCCTCTCACCCAACCATACCTCCCTAAGTACTAGCAAATCAAGTTTTGCTGCAGGAAATCACATTTTAATTAATAAACAAGCTAATTGCTGAACCGATGAGAAAAAGCATGAAATAACTAGAAAAAACAGTGCCACTAGTTGATCATGAATGAATCGAACTTTTTTCTGCCGAACATGTAACTTCACTTGCTCTACCTTTATTTCCGTCGATTATGCAATTCGTGGTTTTCTCCCACTCTTGATCCACCCCCCCTTTCCCTTTCCCTTTCCCTTTCCCTGCTTGCTGCCCTATATCATTCTGCATTAAAGGGAACAGTGTCATTTTTTTTTTGGGGGTGCAATAAACATTAATTCGTAGGTTCTATGCACAAAAAAGTAATTCACTTTGAAAAGTGAAAAACACAAACCAGCTTCCTTATTCCTGGCTAAGTCAATACCTCATTGACAACCATCTCCTCTCCAACTTTAGAAGACCGTGAATATATAAGGTACTCATAACGTTGCCTCAGAAACCTAAACAAGGTGAAAATACTGAGTCACAGAATTATTCAATGAAAAGGAAAGAAATAATAATAACCATGGATGAAATCTTCATGTTTCACACCTAACTTCATGCACAAGTGTTTCTATTTTTCGTCTGGCCGATCGAATTTTCCTTTTCTTTCTGACATTCTCCTGCAACAAAATAATCATTTCTCTCTTATTCATAATGTTAAGAGCCTTTGGGCTCTTAAGAGCGATCATAATTTCTCTTCCTTATCCGCTATCAAGCAGATAATTAAGGTACATCAGACCAAACATTTCATCAACTTTCAAATTATTAATATTACAACTGCATTATAAATTGTGTGCGTGTGCGGTTTGAGAGAGGGAGAGAGAGAGAGAGAGCTCCAACCTTTTGCAGGTCCAAATAATCTTGTAATAAACTGTTGAATTTTGGATCTCTACGAGAAGCATTGGATTGATGGAAATTAAAGACCAAACCCCTTTTCATCTTATCCGTCAGCTTGAAATTTTGAAGGGAATGGAGGCCGAGGTAGAACCCCAACGTTTCTCTTCCATGTCTTTACGACCCGGGTTCCTGGAGGCAAAACCTTTTGCTGGAAAAAAGAAAGGAGAGAAAGCAAGAAGCAGAAAAAGGGTGAGAGAGAACAGAGGGATATCAAGAGAAGGGGGCATTTAGGTTTTTGTTCATGGTAGAGTAGGATTATAGCATTAATCATCAGGAACTGGGAGGGAGGAAATGGAAGAGAAAGAGAAGTTATCATGGTGGAGAAAGAAAGAAGCAAAGAATGGGGGATGATCACGATAACAGATAAATGGCTCCAGATTGCACTTTTGTAACCATGTTGCTGTGACTGGGAACACTGCTATTGGGGCCCCGGCAAATTACTAAAACACCCTTCCAAAAATCTTAAAATGCGTCACACATCATTTCATGCACAGGAATTCTAAAATAAGAGCTTGCTTTAATTTGACTAATATATAATGAATTAGTTTAGGAAATTAAATGTAATTCTTTTTTCTATTGCATCCATTTCGTTTCATTTTGAAATTACTATATGGGCAGATCTCTGTTAACTTCTAAAGCAAAAAAATGTAAATACAAAAAAGTACTAATGACAAGTTAATTGCATGGACCTGTTATTTTTCATACTAAAATGTATCATTCGCATATCAAAAGATTGTATGATAATAAAATTCCTCTCTTCTGACGACATGATAACTTCTGTTAATTGCATTTTTATGGCAAGCAATAACTAAAATGTCAGGCAGGGAGTTTATAGGGTTCGTTGAGTTCAAAATTATAAGCGATTAGATTGCTAGAAACTTAGATATGTTTACGATATCCAAAGATCATCCAAATCGTTTACTCGAACATAATTATTGGACTATAACTACGACCCCACGACTTAAAATCTTATCGAAATTTACGGATCTTGCAATGCGCGATCTGAAACTGAGGAATTTTTTTGGGTTGGGGTGGGGTGTGTGCTAAAATTACAATTATAAATTATAAATTATACAAATACTGATGAGAAGAGTTACAAGCAAAACAGGACGCGCAGTTCAGAAGTGAAAATACTAGACAAAAGATAATGGAACACAATACAACATTGGATATTTTATACGGAGAATTGTTGCATTAGTGTATTATTTCTAACCAGTGGTCAGTGGCACACCCTATACAATCCACATCTGAAAAAACACAACCTGCTCACTCACTCTGGCTCCTCTCCCCTGTATTGGCTTCAGCTTCAGCAGATGGCTCTTCTGCTTCCGCTGCTTTGAACTGGCTGGGTTTCTTGAACTGAACCAATATCATTGTCATATTATCACATCCCTCGCCGCCCACAGTTGACGGAGCCAAACACCGATCAAGTACTCTTTCACACACCGCGGAAAGTTTACTTTCCTGCACTCGTGATCAATTACTCTTTTATTAATATTATATATATCTTTATAATAGTCATCATCAGTAATTGTCAGTTACTATACTCATTAAATAATCATTTTATCAGGAAACAAGTTCAAGCTCACCGAACGCAGTTGTTCATGCACAAAATCCACCAACTGCTGGCTTGACATGCAATCCCTGAACACAATCAACATAAAGAAAAGCACAACATCACTCACTGCTCATTAGGTATGCAACTTACCGAGCGTTTAACATGAGAACCCAATTGCAGTACATTTTATTGATTTCAATCACCATTTTTTCCCTCTAAATGTCTGACAAAATCAGCATTAAAACTGGAATACAAAAAGATAAGGCGCGTACCATATGCCATCACATGCTAGCACTATAAACTCGTCATCTTCGCAAAGCTCAACCTGTAACATGTTGATAACGAAAAATTGTGGGAGTCAGAAAATACGAATATTTAAAGGAAAAATACTTGAAACAAGTTGCAAGCCAATTAAGTTAGTTGAACTGAAAAAACACTTAACAGTGTTTATATCAGGATTGGCAGTCACAATTTGTTTTTCAGCAGGCAGAAATTTATTCTGTTTAAATTCCATGTCACCTGCAACAAAACAGAAATTAAAAACATTTAGCCATTCTTAAACCAAAAAGAATACACGGAGAGAGAGGAAGAAGAAGGAGAAGGAAATTTAAAGGGAATTTGCGTCCAGAGCAAACAAGGGAAGGTCATGTGCGTGAAATTGCAAATGAACTTGAGATCTTCGCTTATTCTACAAAGTTACCTTCCATTTATGGTTCTGTTATTTATCATGACTACTAGTTTCTTTAACCAGCCAAAATAAAAATCGAGGACACCCACACTACTCTGTCCTGCTAAAGGTTAATGCACCTAGAAGGTTGGGGTGGGATTTGGAATTAAATTAAATATCACAAGGTTTACCTATAGCTCTTGCAAGATTTAAACTGCCATTAACTCGTCCAGCATGAATAAAACCACCAGCTTTTAAAATTCTTTCCTTCTCAGCCTCAAGGTCAGGTTTGTGATCTCTAGACAAGTTGTATGCCTGTAAAAAAAACCAGAGTCATAATAATCAATAACCATAACTATCCGCAACAAATCTTCAGTCGCAAACATTCATTATAGAACCTACACGAGAAGATTTATAAAGCTTATTGTAAATATTCAAAAAGTCGTCTCATTAGCTTTAACCAGTATACAGATTTATGTACCTAAAGAATATAATAATAAACACGCAAGCAGTTAACACAATAAAAAAGTTCAAGAATTTCTGTTCCATAAATTACCTGACCATTTCTAGATATCACACAACGAGAATCACCAGCATTCGCAACAATTAATTGATTGTCTCTAATAACTGCAACACATGCTGTGCTCCCCGAAGTTGGTCCAGCAAAATCAGAATGTGGGCCCTAAATACACCAATCAAGTTGTAATTATTGAATGGCCACAAAAGGAAATAAATTAAAATAAAACACAGAGAAGAAATCTTAATGAAACAGAGAACCAGAAGATCAGCACATCCAAAGAAACATGTATCTTATAATGGAAAGATAAACATATCTTCGCTCAAAGACATGTTTCAGGCACCATAATACGAAGCATAAGCAATGATAGCTGCGATGTTAAGAACAAAGTTTATGGTAAACCTCCTAAACTGTTACACCTACCTCCTCAAAAGCCCAATCGTCAACATGATCATTATTATCACTGTTTCTTGGAGACCAAATCAACCCTTCTATCATCCCAGTAAATCTGTTCATCTTATCCCCCAAGACCGCTAATTCCCTCCAACCCCTTTGGCCACGCATCATCTCATCCATTCTGCATAAAAATAAAATGGCCAGTTCAAAACTTTCTATCCTTCCACGGGAACGAGTGTAGGAAGATAGTGAAGTGTACACGAGGAAAGAGCAAACACTTCTCTCTGTCTCTTCCTTTTCCAAGGGGGGAGAGAGGAGGTAATGTCATACTTCATTTTCTCAGCTTCATATAAGTTTTATGAAAATGAGATGTAGCACTGAAACATACGCTATACCATCAGCATCAACTGGAAAGATGGTTAACCATCAAGAAAAGCTAGATACTTGATTATCATAATCTTCCAATAACTAAAATTTGTGGAATGTTTCTATAGGACTAAACAATGAGGACAATGTCGAGTATAGGATTTACATGTTCAAAAAAATATTTAACTATAGGACTTACGTGTTGAAAAAATATTTGGTATTCAGCATTGATTTTAGACCTAACTGACTAAACAGGAGGAGCTCCCCTTTTTTTGATACAAAGAGGAGCTCCCCTCTTTCACTAACCTGAAAAAGGCTTTCTGAAGGGAGGTTCCTATATCTCCAGCTTGATATGATTCGCTTGTGAGCACCTGCTGGTGAAGATACTTAGCACAAAACTTTGCAACCACCTTCCCTGAAAAGTGCAAGGGTAAAGTTAGCAACCTTGACAGAACACACTGCTGATAACACGCAACCTGTAATTCCTCTTCAGTACCAGCCCCTCACTCCTACTTTCTTCTCTTCCTTACAAGAGGTGACCAGAATCATACTCATGCATTTTACTGTACTTACACCTTCTACATTTGGCTATATGGCTGAGAAATCAACACAAATGTGAATAACATGCTTATTGCAAGAAAATCTCTCATATATTCACAGATTAGAAAAGCCTCTTATTGCAAGATCTCTCATATATTCAGAGATTAGAAAAGCCTCTCTTCTTTTTAGTTTTCTTGCACTGACAACTTCTCTCTCACTTTACTTTTTATAGATAACATAATCCGATTCTCATTTTGCTAATTAAAAGATAAACATGAAAAAAAAAAAGTTATCAAGCTCAATGCAACATATGAACCCATCATCTTTAGAGTTGAGATAAAGACTTCCATCAACCCAAGTAGCCAAACATTTTTAAATCTTACCTCCATGTCCATCATAAACACCAAAAAACGAAGTGGAGGCATCCAGATCAAGACATGCAGCATGCTACGTAAAGAGAAAAGAATTCTAAAATCAATAACATATAAATATTAATAGTATATCCAAAATCAATGCAAGTCAAACCAGTTCATTGAGTTGGGATGTAAATTCTAAAATGAAGACAATCGATTAATTCACATTATCTATAAAATGCCAATTCAATTAACTAGTAATCTCATCGGCCCTTTATGGCATGGAAAAAGGATGAAAATATAATTATCATCTAGTTCCTCCAATAACACCAAAATTGCAAGGAACCTTTGGGACTTTCAATTTTCCTACAGATTTTGAATAAAGTTTTATATGTTTATACCATAAATACAGAGTGTACAACACTAAAAGAGCTATTTAAAATGCTCATTGTGAACTGCTGATGCGGAAGATTCAAATAAATAAAAGCAAAACTGTTCTACGCAAGTCAGAACTTTTGTTGATATATTCCCAACACTCCATCATACTCCAAAGAAATGGCAGAAGAGCCTATTTATTTCATATTAGAAATGAGAACATATGATGAAGACAAAAAGGTATCGCGACCAGACAAAGGAATGTAATAAAATTAAGTCAAGGTGTGAAGATCAGAATCTCTGCTAGCTGATAGAATGTGGCATACTTATCTTTATCAAATTATGTCACGCATATTCATTTCACAGGATTTAAGATCAATGTGCAAAAAAGTATTTCATACATAGAACTAGAATATATTACAATAAATACTCACAGCATCTTCCATTGTTGCACGCCACCCTTGCATGGACGATAAACCATATCTAAGATGGTCATTCTCACCATCTTCGGAAAACTTCTCAGTTTTAGGAGTGCTGAGGTAAACACCCATTCTTCTCTAAACTCAAACAGAGAGGCGCTACTTTACTATCTTTGGGGCAACTGAAGTAAAACACAGACGAAAACAAGTTACAGACGAGAAAAATCCGAAATTCATTTGAAGCTGTGCCCTGTAATTTCAAATGTTGCAGATATATATAATTGTTTGTCAGATCTCTATGAGCGAATAATTTATTTTTTTTTAAAGCAACAAAGGTTTGAAAAGTTCCTTATTTCTCAGTTCACATTATATAGTTCTCTTCCAAGAAAGAAGTCAAGAACAACAGTAAACAACGGAGATAAATCCAGCGACATTGTGTGTGGATATGCCGATAGAGAGAATATCCCAATAAAATAGACTTAAAAGTAAATGTAGCAGACATTATGGAGAATTTTATGATTCTGCGAGACAATCACAGTTAAGGAGAGACAAATTGATCACGAAATGATTTTAAAGTTGGGAACTAGGGAGAAGGCTCAAGCCAATAAAATTGTAGGATATTTTCTCTCACTGACACAGTTTAATAAAATGATATTGACCATGGAATGATCTTACACTGTGCCACGTAATGAAGGGGAAGTCATTAACCGTGTTGGAAGATAAACAACAGAATAAAAATAAAAGGAATTAGGATTGTTGGGTGAAAAAAATTTGAGATAAGCAATAAATGAAAGTGAAAAAAAAAAAGACATAAGAAATTAGATATTGATGGCAGACTGCTACTTTGTTGTATTGTTGGTAAAGATAGGGAGGTGCACATTGGAGGGAACAAAAGGTTCGGCAAGAAGCCCAGGTTAGGCACGCACGTCATGAAGCAGAATAGTCGTTATAAAAAAAGGAATAATGGGAGCTGATCAAACCATGAGTTTCCATTAATTTAACGAGTACTCGCGTTAGAGAGATAACAGAAGGTATTGTTTTGAAAGACACTATACACAAACTTGGAAGATGACCATAATGTCCAGATGCTTTGAGGTAGGGAGCTTAAACTCACGAAGGAGTCACTGCAGACCACACCAGAATGGGCAGAATTAACCAACCAATATATATACATATATCAAACAAAGTACATCGGTTAAAAATTGATGTATCGTCTGCAAATGCATTCCGAAAGAATTCATAAGTTTTAAGAATTTCGAATTGCAATTATAAGTTTGCTAGAATATAGCAAAAATTAATATGGAAGTTACTCTGATAGCTGATGAGAAATATGCGGGAACAGAAGAAATTCAAGAGCGGTAGAATAAAGGAAGACCCAGATGATTAAAGAGGCAGAAAATAAATTAGAAAAAGGATAAAAAGAAATTATAATTCACAACTAGAATCCATAATCTGAGCATACTCACTTGGCCAGCAAAGGCCCCGTGCAGACTCAGAGATCAGAGCTAAAATGAAAGCAAAGGCAAGTAAGGGAGAGTGACTTGAAGGTAACTCAGCGATTCAGGCACGAGAATTTTACAGTCTGCTGGGAGGATGGGAAAGGATGAGAAAGCTTAAAGGGGCGAAAGAAGCGAGGAAAGCGACGGCCTCGAGCAGAAGGAAGGAGGAGTACAGCGGCGACTGACGAGAAAAAGAGAAGATATTTCATAAGACAATCTTTTAATCAACGCCTCTGAGCGACTCACCACGGGGCTATGACAAGTTGACAACATTTCGTTCCATGATTGCCTGTCTCAGTTTCCTTGAAAAGAAGAAAAATTAAAAAAAAAAAAAAAAAAGGCCCTTCACTGTCTTGATTTCCCGGTTTTTTTAATTATTTTATTTAAAGCATCTCGCATCCTTGAGTTGAGGAGCGTTCGATTTCAGAACCCCAAAAAAAAAAACTGTATAGAAAGAAAAGGACTTCGTTATCCATCCGATCGAAGCATTCGCTCACTCTCAAAGTCAAGACGCTCGGCCTAATTTTTAATATCCACGGTAAGGCGGCCCTGAGCGCGTAAGCATTATCCACATCGAAACGGTTTTTTTTTTTATTATTCTTAATAAAACAAAATAAATTTTTAGATATTAGCCAGGAAAAAAATTATGCTCTCGAATGAAAATACACAACCACTTTTAAAATGATGATATTAAGGATATAATAAATTTTTTGTTTTCCTGGGGAGAAAATAGTACTACTTGTTTGGAACGAGATAACCAGACGCCTATAAACTATTGCTGGAATACGCACAGCAGCTCTCACGGTGGCATAATTAATTTGGTATTATACGTAAAGGGCAAAAAACTTAGGAAACTTGAAATTACTCGTCAAATCATACAGCCAAATCTTTTGGACGCAAGGCTCCTTCAACAGCTGAGAAACAGGAGAAGATGCCAAGTGCTGTCAGGAATATTAGTTTGCGCTAGAGTTTGCGGGGCTTACTAACAAAATGAGCCTGAATCTTGTGGAACAAAGCATGGTGTGGAAAAGCGGAAGCTTTTCGGCTTTGTAAATCTCGAGCCACTCCAATTGAGAAGGGGCAAGATCTGCGTCGTAATTGCAACCCATATCTTCCTAAAGCAATGAGAAGATTCACGCAATCACGTTTCCTTGTACGAAATCTGAGAATAGTGATGCAGAGAATGAAATCTTAGAATAATATTAAGGGGGTGTTTGGCAAAACCAAAACCACGGTTTCAGAATCAATTTTCCGCAAAACGAGGTAACCTCCTCCACATATTTACTTCGTAATTCGTAAAAGCACTTCTGAAATCATGGTTTGACTTCTATCCAAACACCCCCTAAATTAAGGAAGCGGATCAGAGATCTTGATTCAAATCCGGGAGCTCACATGCCCAGGAAGCTTGTTGGCTGCTAAACCACATTCACATGTCTCCCAACAAAGGAATGCTTCCACGTTCAAGAGCCAGTACCACACGTAATGTCACAAGGCCTATAATTTCCTCTTACTCACAGATTCAGGGATGATTCTAGTTCTGCTGCAATCATCTTCCTTTCCATTCTCAATAACGCGTGCGGATTCTGTCGTTCAGGGATCACCTCTTCTTCTAAATATAGAATCTCTCATTCTTAATTGAGATTCGCTGCTTTGATCTAGCATTTTTTAGCCGCTTTCAAATCTCTCTACATGACGCGTATCTCTGCGCGTGTCCGTGTGTATCCATCCACACACATGGATATATTGTCAGTCCAACGAAGTAACACCGCAAGCCCATTTTAGGGCCCAGAAAGCAGAGTGCTGTTTGGGCTTTGTATGGAAGCCTGAAGCCCATAGCCTAAAGACTAAACTCATCAATTATGTCCGCCCATGTATCGTTTTTCATTCATAATTACTGATGAAGTATTAGCTTTCTTTCTAAACCTTCATGTGGAACCAGATATGAATCCCTGTGTGAGTCCTTTTTTTTTTTGGGGAGCCAACGTGTCAGGTTTCTATATTAATGCGCCAACTTAATTTTTTTACCTTTCTTTGAAAAAAGGGTTGAGAATCTTAACTCAGGTAACGCCTCCTCCAAATGCGTCCGGTGATTTGATGCAGATTAACAGTCTTGGCCCAGCCCTAGAAGACTTTGGATGTTTCTGTTCTCGGCCGAAGAAGACACTGGATTAGATTTCAGTTTATTTTATTTTTTATATTTATTTATTTATTTTAAAATTACTCTTCTAATAATAATAGTTATAACCAATTAACAGATATTTTAAAAATAATAATGTATATTTATTATAAATAATTAATTTAACTTATTTTTTTAATTTATGTTACCTCAGGTCTTACTTTTATTTTGGTTCTAAATATAAACCTTCAATATATTTTGTTTCCAATATTTATACATTTTTTTTCAAGATAGTCATTCTAACAATAATAATTCTAATCAATACATTTGATTAGCAAGTATATTTTAAAAAAAACAATACTTATTTATTGTAAATAACTAATTTAATTTTTTTTTTCAATCTTCTCAAATTAATCAACTAGCTCTTATAATGAGTATCTATACATTTTGTGGATTAGAAACAAAAATGGATCCAGAACCTACGTGGCTGCGTGTAAGCGCCATTTTCATAAGCACCGAGAGGGCCTTAAATAAAGTCTCCACGTTCCTTCCCTCAATTTCACTGCGAGGGGCATCGGATTCGGACTCGTAAGGCTTAGCAATTCAAGCAGTTATTCGGCTTCCATGGCTTTCGCGGCAGCCTCCAGCTTCACTACCCCTCTTCACAATTTCTGTCAAGCTAAAGTGATCCCAAATTCTTCATCTTCATGGCCATGTATGGCCTTCGTTCCGTCCATTAAAACCTCATTTGGTTCCGCCAAGTCGATCTTCTTTCAACATGGGTTTGCCCAAATTTCATCCGATTTTCCTGTGTTCACTGCTAAGTCTCGATCTTCTGGTGTTTATGCCAGAGCAGCCACGGAGAAAAGCATTCATGATTTTACTGTCCAGGTATCGGCCGGATTTTCTTTTCTATTATCCTCTTAATTTGACCGTGGAAATTTCTCCAACAGTACATGTTCTCTCGTCGTCCTTAGTTTATGATTCCATTTTTCTCCATCTTGGTTAGTCTCGCGTTTCTGTTTCCCCGCTTTTTTAAACGTGATGACCTTGGAATTTCAATTTAGCGTTAGCTGTTATATATATGATATATGGCTTGATGGAATCGATATTTGATTTTTCCAGAACTGTAATTTCGAGCACGGATAGTGCGCTCATGATTATTATACGGTGCAGGATATTGATGGGAAGGATGTTTCTCTTAGCAAGTTCAAGGGCAAGGTTCTTTTGATTGTCAACGTTGCTTCAAAATGGTACTGAATCCACGATGAGGCTATATACCTACTAGAATTTGTATTATAGCCAAACTTGCCCTCTTTTAGTCTTCCTTCCTAGTCTCTCTTTGTTCAGTTTAGTGCAAAAATCGAATCAGCTTCAGGGGCATGTGGAATTATGCAGTTATGCCGAAGTTTCTGTAAGTTTTAACTTGAATAAATTTTCTTTGAATGACAGTGGTTTAACATCGTCAAACTACTCGGAACTTTCACACATATACGAAAAATACAAACCTCAAGGTATGCTGTGGCACGGATGACTTTAGAAGAGTTGTTGGTAAATTTTTTGTAGAAGTTTTAAATATCTCCTGTTGTTGGTTTCCGGCCCCCCTTTTTCGTATTTTCAGATGTAGATGCCAAGTACAATTACGTTTGTTATGAGGAACTTACCTCCCCTGCATGTTTTACTGTTCAATTTTTGCAAGACTCCATATTGTTGATAAAATCACTAGGAAAAACATTCATTTTAGGTCTTTCTTCGCAGGATATAATATATTTATATGGCAAGCTATTGGTTATTTGTGGCTTTTACTGTATATTCTCGTTGCCTTTTGTGATGCTTTATTCAAATTCTTGGTGAATAGATTAAGTGACTTAAGTCCATTCGAGTGAATCATCCAAGTTTATAGTTGCTCTCTGGAGTATGACACTAAGACTTTTAGCCAAGGATGTGATTTGCTTCATTATCCTTACGATTCTTAGTGCGCTGTGCGATTTGTTTCCACTTTCCAGGGTTTGAGATCTTGGCTTTCCCCTGCAATCAATTTGGTGGGCAAGAACCTGGATCAAATCCTGAAATTAAAAATTTTGCTTGCACTCGGTTCAAAGCAGAATTTCCAATCTTTGATAAGGTTTAGTCTATATGATTTTTCTTTCTATTAGTAACTGTAGCTCAGTTAATATTAGTAAAAAATGTCAAAGTTCTGTATCAGGTTGATGTGAATGGACCAAACACAGCTCCAGTTTACCAGTTCCTGAAATCCAATGCTGGAGGCTTTCTGGGTGATCTCGTGAAGTGGAATTTTGAGAAGTTCTTGGTTGATAAAAATGGTAAAGTTATTAACAGATACCCACCAACAACCTCACCGTTTCAAATTGAGGTATGTTAGCCTTCCTGCTTGGTTCCCTCGCAGTTTGGTTGTATCCCTGAATGATGGAATATTCTTGATAGAGAAAACTTTGAGAGCATATATGGGTAGTTCTAGAATTGCTTGCCATCCATGACTATATATCAAAGCCAAGGATCGTGATCATTGGAAGAAAGCTGAAATGAAAATGTTTCGTAATTTGTTATCAAATGCTGATGTCCCCCAATCATCACAGACCATAGTCTGTGATTTATGCTTACTATGGTATTTCCTATTTGCAGAAGGATGTCCAGAGATTACTTGCAGCGTGAGGTTGAGAGTTGGAAATTGTAGCAGTAATAGGAAACAGAATCCCGGTCATGCCTTGAGGAGGAAGGAGCCTGTAATAATTTGTGACAGATTGTCTATAATTATCTTACCTGTTTTTAATAATAAGAGTATTGACTTTTATTTTTATTTTGTTTTCCCAATAGTGAGAGTATCAGTTTTGGGAGGGCAAGTCATATACCATTATAGGCTATGAAAATGTATTGAATATGACTCGTGAATTTTATAATTTATTGTAAATTTTATATTTGACATTTTGTGTGTGATATAAAAATTCTAATAAATTGTGTAATTAACAAACAGTAATGAGTCATTTCTCCAAGTGTAACGCATTTGCTGTTTGCTGGGCTCAGCCAACTGGTCCGTACTCCATCCCAATCCAATAGCCGAGTTAACTAAAGGGAGACAATTGTGCCAAAACCCAGAGACTAAAGGGAGACAAAAAGGGCAAAAAGATTTATTTATTGAGTTGGTTGGTGCCAGACTGGTTTCATTTTCTTTTAATTGAATCAAAGTAATTTTCCCACCCTTTTTATATAAAAATTAATGGCTAATCTAAAGAAGAGACCGGGTTGTTGAGAGACGGAGAGGAAAATAAAATGTTAGGGAAAACTTTGATGGATATGTAAATTAAATTAACAGACCATGGTGCCGGTCATCACCTGTGCTCGGAGAAAAAAAATCCGAAACAATATTAATTATTATTATTTTGATCATACTCTCATTCCTATTAACTTTAATTATTTTATTATAAATCAATATGGGTTTAATAAATGATTTCATTATTAAATATTTTGATTTTTGACCAAACGAATGGAAAATGTGAAATTAACACGTCGAACGTGACTAGTGGGTTGACATGCTTATCCCACTGGGGGCAAAATAATGGACCTTCATTGTGCAAGGACGAGTAACAAATGAAATATGAACTCGTGTGTTTTTCCAAAAAAAAAAAAGGAAAAAGAAATATGAACTCGCATACCTAACAAAGAGAATGAGATACAGCACTTGCAAGAGACAACAATCCAGCACCGATATAAATCGATCATCACGTGGAAAACAAATACAGCGATGACCGAGAGATAAAATCTGGCTAGGGTCAACGATAAATTACTACTCCTCTGGTCCTAATTATAAGACCCAATTTGACTTTTTATTTGGTCCTAATTATAAGACCCAATCCATTTTCTCTCTTATATTTATGCATTTTTTTCCAAGATAATCCTTTTAATAATGATAGTTTTAGCCAATATACTTAATTAGCAAGGATATTTTAGGAATAACAACACTTATTTATTATAAATAACCAACTTAACTTACTTCCTTAATCTCCTCAAATAAGTCAATTGGGTCTTATAATTAGGACCGGAGGAGTACCTCACATGTTTAATATAAAAATTAATTGATTAGTTTAAATAGATTAAAAAAATTAATTAAATTAATTATCTGTAATAAATAGGTGTTGTCTTTTTTAAAATATACTTACTAATTCAGTGTATTGGTTAGAATTACTATTATTGCAAGAACTATCTTAAAAAATAAATAAATATAAAAAACAAAGATAAATTAAAATATTATATTTAAAATGAAAATAAAAATCAAACAATTTCTTATATCAAGAAGTAGATATAGTATCAACCACTTTTTAGGTGTTAAAAAAAGGTACTTGTTTAAGAGAAAATAAAGCCTTAATGAAAAAATGTTTTTGTATTTTCTTTTCCCCTTTTTCATTACACGAGTATAAGTAAGAATTTGAAAAGTGTTTTATACAAGAATCATCCTTTTTTTTTTTTAATGAAAATGGATATATCAATAACTTGTAATGAGGCAACATCAGAGTGACATCAAAGAATCTTAGTCAAGAAAAGGGAAGAACCAGAAACAAATATTTAAAACAAGATGATATTAAAAAAAGTTAGCTCAATCTTCATCAACCTCCATCCCTAGTCGAAGTTCAAAGGGTCAAAATATATGATCATCCATATTTGTCTGATAATTTTTGCGCTAGCTTGATTATTTTATTTAATTGTATTGAAAAACATAATAAATTTGATTACTGTCGAATTAACACCCTCTGCATTTGAAACACATCAGCGAGGGAATTGATTAATGTCGCAGTCAGTCCCAGACTTCCAGGGAAGTGCCGAAGACTGGGGGGTTTTTTCTTTTCGTTTTTTTTGGGTTCAATAAGATCAAAAGTCTGGCCACAAAACCACCTCACCGATATCTGTCAGTCAGAGTCAAGAATTAAGCAATATGCAATTTCACTCACAGATTGTCTGCCATTTGCGTTCCCACTGAACCCAGATCCAACCTCCATGCCCTCTGAATCCACACCAATATTCCCTCTCACTATTCCCTCAGTTGCCCGTAACCCATTTCACCATGTCACCTCCAGATGATCGAAACGAAGATTCTGATCCCTTGAAAAGTCCTGCAAGTCCAGCCCCAAGAACTACCGGCCTTGTTTCCTTCGTCCTCGAACCCTTTCAATGGCTGACAATGCTATCTTCTCAGCTGAACCCCACCTTCATCGCCGGTGTATTCCTCGTCTACGGTCTGGGTCAGGGCTTTTCCGGATCTTTCTTCAAGGTGGTCTCCGACTATTATTGGAAGGACGTACAGAAGGTCCAGCCCTCCGTAGTTCAGCTTTATGCCGGTCTCTACTTCATTCCCTGGGTCATGAAACCGGTTTGGGGTATCTTCACCGATACGTTCCCGGTTCGAGGGTACCGGCGCCGGCCCTACTTCGTGCTTGCCGGAGTTCTCGGCGTCGTCTCGGGATTGACGATAGCTGTGCAGGCGAATTTGCCTGTTGTGGTGGCTTTGCTTTGTTTGATTGGCGTGTCGGCGTCTATGGCCATTGCCGATGTCACCATTGACGCCTGTATTGCGAGGAATAGCATCGAGGTTAGGTCACTGGCCCCTGATTTGCAGAGTCTTTGCGGATTTTGCTCTTCTACTGGAGCTCTGATTGGGTTTTCCAGTAGTGGCTTTTTCGTTCATCATCTTGGTCCGCAGGTCAGCGCTCATTTTCCTTATTGCTTATCCATGCTGTTCTTTTTTTTTTTAAAAGAATCATAAACGTATATTCGAGGTAAAAAGATTATAATACGAAGTCACTGTTTAAAGCCCAAGGAGAAACTGTTCTTGTAATTGCCGCGCGCTATATTTACTATTTCTACTGTTTTGCATAATACACTAATATACTAATGTATTTGCCAGATTACTGCTAAAAACGGCACTTATTTTCGTATCTATATCATGATAATTTTCGCATTATTGCCTCCTGTAATCTTCGCTATATATTTTATTTTGCTTGACTTCAGGTTTTTCGCAGGGTTCACTGGGTCTGTTGGCAATGCCACCGGCTTTGCTTGTTGTGCTGGGTTTTGTGATCTATGAACATAAATTAAGCGGCTCCCATCATGGAAAGAAGCAGGTTAGCTACTTTCTACTATAGACTCATCGTTGGCAATCTGATTCTACCTAAAAGTTAGCGATAAATTCTTTCATTCAGAAAAGGCATGTTGTTGCTTGACATGAAAGTATCGATTTGATGAGCCATGAAGCAAGGGATATGATATTTTGTAGATTTTTCTTTGGTCTGAGTACAACATAAGCATCTCCACGTTATAAAGAGAGAGCAAAGAAGATAACTAAAACCAAGACATCTTCCCTCTGCATGTTTCCAACATCTAGCGTTAATAATTATAATGGCATTAATGCCACTTTCTCTGATCTTAAATGTAAGACTAGAGGTTTTTGCTTTGGTTCTATCATTTCCCTCCCCCCCCCCAAACTCTCTTTGTTAATTGTATATACTACTTCCTGTCCTTAATATTAGATTTTGTTTGACTTTTATTTTAGTCCTAAATTTAAGATCTCACTCCATTTTATTTCTCATATTTATCTATTTTTTCCCATGGTAATTCTTATAATAATGATAGTTCTAACTGATAAATTTGATGAGCAAGGATATTTTAAGAAAGACAATACTTATTTATTACAAATCACTAACTTAAGTACTTTCCTTGATCTATTTAAATTAGTCAACTAGCTTTTATATTAAGGAGCAGAAGTAGTATATCAAAAGGGTTTTTCACCAGTAGTATCCATTACAAATTGATTAAAATAAGTACTTCAGAAAAGTTAGCTCATTTTTATAAACAACTAAACTGATTTTTTAATCTTTGCAAATTAGAGTATTAAGTATTATCCTTTTAGCAGGTGATGGAGAACGTTAGTACGACCATTAGGAGCATGTGCCAGACAATAATGTATCCTCAAGTGTGGAAACCTTCTCTGTACATGTTCCTGTCTTTGGCTTTGAGCATAAGCACTCACGAAGGCCATTTCTATTGGTACACAGATCCAAAAGCTGGCCCTGCATTCTCTCAGGTCTTTCTTCTATATTCTATATTCTGCCATTGCTGACCGACGAGAACCATATTTCTTACACAACACTCAACTATTTCTTACTATTAATGCAGGAGTTCGTTGGCATGATCTATGCCATTGGTGCAGTAGGTTCGATAATAGGTGTTCTGATCTACCACAAGACTTTGAAAGACTTGCCATTTAGAACCTTATTACTCTATGCACAGCTCCTATATGCCATATCTGGTATGCTGGATCTCTTGTTCGTCCTACGTTGGAATTTGAACCTGGGAATCCCTGATTACTTCTTCGTTGTCATAGAAGAAACTGCGACTCGAATCTCAAGCAAAATCAGATGGATGCCCATGATTGTATTGAGCACCCAGTTATGCCCTTTAGGCATTGAGGGCACTTTCTTTGCTCTGTTAATGTGCATTGATAGTATTGGCATGCTCTTGTCAAGAACTATAGGAGGTGTGGTTCTTCATCTCTTCCACGTCACTAGGTCTGACTTCACTAACCTCTGGTTAGCTGTTTTTCTTAGGAATATTCTGAGATTTGCCACTCTTTCTTTGATCTTCCTTGTCCCTAAGGCTGATCATCCTGAGGGCTTGCTTCCTTCTGAGGTTTTGGGAAAGAGAATGAGCGAGGATGTTGAAGAGAGCTTGCAACTTGTCCCGACCAGAATCAATGAGAAAGCTGTCCTTTAGGCTATGTTTGGGATGGTATTTTGCCATGCCAAGAGCTGACTTTTTCAATCCAAAAAAGCTGATCAATGTTAAACATGCGGCAGTTTTACGGCCTATGTGTAGAATAATACGTTAATAGAGGTCGGTTCTTCCTAATACGAGTCAATGAAGCACGACTCTGCTTGTACAGCCTAATATATATATTTTTTTAATTGAAAAACTGGATACAACTAGACAAACAAGCCTAATGTTCTAATTCCTGACCAATCCGGTGATTTCTCGATAATTTTTTTTCACTAAATTAGTTTATAAATGATATTTTATAATTAGGACCAAAGTAATAACTATGTAATAGTAATTTAACCAAAAGTTGGTGGGAGCGTGATATGAAAAACCAATAGAAGCACAATGCAATATTTTTTGAGTTAAGAATAACTTTTATATTATCCTAATTATAAGAGCTAGTTGATTAATTTGAGAAGATTAAAGAAAGAAATTAAATTAGTTGTTTGAAATAAATACGTGTTTTTTTCCTTAAAATATTTTTACTAATCAAGTGTATTAACTAGAACTATAATTGTTAGAAAGACTACTTTAAGAAAAAATATATAAATATGAAAGACAAAGTGGAAGAGGGTCTTATATGTAATGTAAAACCAAAATAAAAGTCAAATAAGATCTTATATTAAAGACCGGAGGTAGTATTAATTAAAATTAAATTCATCAAAGCAATGGCCCTTTTTTCTGTTACTGTCATTAAATCGCATCTTCCGTCTTATTTGCTCTGCTACCTCTCACTATCGAATTTTCCGTTATATTTTTATTTTTAACGTATTCGTCTAAATATTTGTACTTTTTTTTTTGGGGGGTAATATTATTTGTACATTTTGTTCATTAACTATAATTTTAAAGACGTATTCCACGGAATTTGGCATCCGGCCAAGAAAAAGGACGAAAAAAATTCCGCGCAATTGGGCGCCCCGGCCATTAAAAAATTCTTTTAAATCCTAACTGTAAATTTTCCACTCAAGCAGTCAAAATTCAACGACAGCCAGTCATCTGTAATTACGTAGTGTACATGAACTAACCTTGACCACAAGACTTTTTCTAAATTCAATTGCAAGCCTGAAGAAATATGGCTTGATGTGAAAAACTTACGTCGATAATCAGTATTATCAATATAAATATATATAATCTATAACAAGTCATACTATTTATAAATATCACAACCTAATTATCAAACTTTTTATACGAAGTCGATGTCCAATTAGATATATAATAAACCATTTTTTTGGAGAACAAAAGTGCTCACTACTCCAAACTTTTTAAGTCAGATGATACTGTTTTACAATTAAAAGTTACAACTAAAAATTCTAGCCACATCATCGAGTTTCTGTCCAGTTGAACATACAAATTATGCTTCACAAACGATCATGTGGTAATCTCTGGCTTCTTTCTTGAGAATTTGTCTGAAAGGTTAGCCAGAACAAATCCTGCAAAAACCTGCTTTCCATGGACATTAGTGGAAAGTCAACAAGTAAATATATAGATTATGTTAAAAGTAAAAATACAGAAATTTGCACTATTTATAAGTCATAAATTAAACTTGTCATAAATGCAAGAGATGAGTTCCGAAGAGAAGGGTGGAGCCGTGGAGCGATACCTGAAAGCATCCGAGGATGTAGACTGCAGAGTATTGGCGGCCATGTATTGCCATGTCAGCTATCATTGCTAGAGGAATTGTCAATGACATGCCCAGAGTAGCAACCAGAGGAGTCGTCCAAACTATTGAAAGCGCCCTGTCACATTGTTCATTTTAAGGATCATGTTTATCAGTCACTGATATTAAACTTCAAATCCCGACAAATCAAGGTTATTAATAATAGAGAGGGCTCAACACACCAAAAATAATCTGAAATTATGTTGGACAAAAACCCATTTGCAATCACAATCTCCTCGGTAGGCCAACAACTGGGAAGTTCAAATGGAGGCTCAATACCCACAGCACTTAGTGGCCATGCTGCATCAACGAGCTCAAATCAGCAGAGTTCCACAAAGAAAGGAGGCTGAAATTTGAATCCTCGCTTATAACAGGAGAGGGCAACCACAGAACACTTTCCAATCAATAAATAGTAGAGGGTAATGTGCTTACCTAGCCACCAAAAGCCAAGGAGACAGTAGAGACCAATGTAGCCAAAAAGCTTTTGCATGTCAAGCTTTTCTCCTTCTGCTCCAGCAGATTTCTTGAGAAGCACTGCAGTTAGATGACTCTTTGATTAATTATACAATATGCAGAGTCACAATTCAATCTGACTATAGAACGGACAGCAAGTTTGATAGTCACACCTGTGAATAAGCCATAAAATATTGCGGAGAGTAGACCGAAAGTGTCCCCAGCGATAGAGTGATTTCTAGCCCTTACCAACAAGAACAATTCCCAGTTTCAGAATTTGAAAGAATAATTACAACAGAAAATGAACATGGTGGGCCAACTCTAATATTGACAAGTCAGATAAAACATCATAGGAGAAGTCCAGGAACATCAAACTTACTCCTTGTCATCTGCTGCCCACGTTTTTCCCATTGTTGTCATGGCAACACCTGACATGCTGATCAGCACAGCGATCACCTTAGTGATGTTTACTGAGTCCTGACCAAGAATAACTCCAAAGAAAAGGGTAAAAAGACCTGATGTGGAGCTCAGAACCGTTGTACTCGCAACACTGGTATTTGCAAGTGCCAGGTTTGACATATACTGCAAGTCCAATCATTTGCAGCAAACATAGATGAGATCAGATAGGGAAAATGTTCTTGAGAGATTAGGTTGTAATTCTAACAGGCATGTCTCAGTTTACCCCTATTGTTTAGTTGTTCATAACAGTTAACTGTCTAAGTTTTTCAAGAAACAACGCGTTCAATGTTTTGTCTTTGGCAACATTAATACGATTCTGTTTCTACCTGTAGCCACCTTGCATATTGAGTCTCCAGAAACAATTTGGAAGGTAATAGAGAGCCAAATCTTTAAATTAAATAGGATATTCACAGCAATGTTGTTACCTCTGATGCAAACCATATTGGACAGAGGTATAAGCCACACCTGGCAATTTCCCAGGAAGAATATTCACAATTTTCTGGGAGCAAGTGGGGTTCCTCTTTCTTGACAAAAGGCTTTCCCTCTTCTCTTTCACTTATTTCCTTGTCAACAAGTAAACAGTTCTTTAGATATGTGTCTGCCGCTTGGTGAGTCTCTTCAATTCCAAGAGTGGCACTAAATCCAGAGGAAGAGGTGACTGAAGAGTAATTCTTGTGAAGGTTTCTATATAACATTTTCAATAATTTGCAGATCTTCTGTCTGAGGACTGAAATAGGTAAATGAATCGCCATCAAAGATATCCAAACGTAACACAGTGCAAATGGCTGTTTATACTCTGTAAAAATCCTCTGCAGGAACAGAGCACATCTTCAGTATAACCAATCTTAGCATATATAATAGAAATTTCCAGATGTTAATTATTGAGAAGTAAGAACAAATTACAAAGAAAACAATTAGAAACACATGTCTGAAAAGGGCACCGCACAGGACCGAACTGCCTGCCCATATTATATTTTCTTAACTGACACATTTTCAGTTTCACCACAACTAATTTGTAAAGTTCTGATCTCGTACTCACACAAAGTAACATATTAAAAAGAAGTTAAACGGATCCAGAGAGCACATGAAAAGTGTCATTTAAGTCAAATAAAGTAAGAACAGGGAGAAAACGGAAAAACCAAAAATAAAAAACACCCAAACCTGAGTTATCTCTGCAGAAGCAACCCATATCAACACAAATGCTCCAATCAGCCCTAACCCAGCCAAGTACCTCAAACCCATCAGATTTGTATATTCTCTTGTGCTGTGAAGTGGATAAGCAGAGATGAGCTCTGTTATTGCTATAAAATTAGCATGATCGGAGCTATAAACTAAATGTGAGGGATACTGGGAATTTGAGTTGAGCAGAGGTTGTGTTGTCTGTTTGCATGAAAGGGGCAAGAGTCTATCAGCGCAAGAGGTGACGTTTGTTGTCACTCTTGTAGTTGTCTGGGGCGTTATCGTCATTCAAAGCGGAGACCGGTGACACCTGCCTAACTAATTAAATATAAACTAATGTGGCAGCCATAAATCCTTTGACTCGTGGATTCCAAGGATCTCGCCACGCTTATGTTATGATGTATTTGGATGAAAACGAAATCATAGTTTTAAAAATAATTTTACAGTATACAAAATAAATATATAAAAGAGTTTATTTCAATTTAAAAAAAATACTTTCTAAAAGTATTTTTATAGTTTTCTAAATACCCACTTAATGTATCACCTAAGAAACACAAATGAAATTATCAGGTTGCACAAAATGCATTGAAGATGTGCTACGTAGCACTCTATACATACTGAAACCTGCTCGTTCCCAAAGTCCTGCTGACACTCTTCAACTTCGGTGTTCCTACTTAATGATATTAATTAATTAATTAATATTCATAAAATACTGGGAATTATTCTGCCTCGTGCTCACTGGAGCCCTCAGTTGTAGTATTAAAGTTGAGACCAACTTCCGTTAGAAAAATAAAAACCCTGGAAAGGAAAGGGGCAAACCAGAGGAAACATGGGTTTATTATTTTTAGCGGGGCAAAATCTGACAGTTTTTCTTTGTGAATATTAAGATTTAAAAAGAAAGTTTTTTTCCCCCCCTGTTGGGCGGATCCAACCCTAGATATTTCTTATTTCCGACACCCCGCGTTTTGCTGTCGAGGAAAACACGTGCATTTGAGCTTGTCCCAAAGTATGACTCACGGATATCGCGAACAGTGGTTATATGACCAAGAAGAGTAAGTGGAAACGCAGGAAAAAACCAATGCCATTGCATTATTTTCAGACGGTCTCGCCATCTAAATAATGAAATGGAAATGGAAATCGCTGAAGATCCTACTGAATCCACCAAAATTGCCTGACTGGAATAACTATTATTCTTTGGCCCCCAAAAAAAAAAAGATTAACTACTATTCCTAGTGGGCCCGTTTGAACCTTATCAGTTGCCGTTGGGCTGGTTATTTAGTGCGCAGTTAGGCTTATTATGCCTCACCTTTGGTTTACTCTGCCTTTCTCCGCGTCGCTGGAGGTGTTTCGCTGCTGCCAAAAATATCTTCTAGAGGTACTTTGTCTTTTTTTTAAATCAAGATAAACTCATCCAAGTATTTGTTTTGTCTGCTGTAAAATTACTTTTAAAATATGATTTTCATCCAAACACCTGCTTCTTGTGTCTGTGCTGAGCTCCTTATGTATTTGCTCAGTGATTTAACGCAGCGTGCTGTTAACCCTAGGACGCGGATGAGACGATGGCCGCATATTTTGCCTTTATTTCCTTGGGCTTATGTAAACCCGGATCAATAACATTAACGGCGGTGATTTCTCTGGAATTTTTCATCCTTGTGCAATTTTTACTTCTGGCAGGGAACTTCTTTGTCTAACAAGCTCATGAATGTCGCGAACAATCTCGAATACAACATCTGGTCTTGTCTAGCCTCGCTCGCCGGCTTTTAGAACAAATCAATCTGCAACCATTCTTGCTATCTCATTTCAACATCCGTCTTCAACTAGCTTCCTTTGTAAGAGAAACTCCAGTAACTTCAGCATTTATTGTTCTTGTATGAAGAGATATAGAGCTCTCGGAAAATATTTACAAGTGACTGCAGTGTGGAATTCTAAAGCTGCAATGCATGCACTTGGGTCCAACTGATGTCACAACGTCACCGGATGGTTTCACAATTTGTTCACCTCATTTCTCTATGTTGCCCTCTGGGTAACTGAAATATAATATTTCGTTGACTTGATCGTTATGTGCTATTTTAAAGCAAATGCTAATTTTCAACTTGATAGCCACAGTAAATTTGGCTCGAGTTCGTCTTCCAAAACTGCAAATGCAACCCTAAGGAATGATCTGGCGATATGAACAGATTTTTTATTTTTAAGTGAACAGAGACTCTATTGAGATTGAATAATGAGAAATGAGAGGTTTACGTACAATCTGCTGCTTGAAAAAAAGAGAGAGAGAGAAGCATCTAAATGATGCAGAACAAACTAACAGAGAAGCATCTAAATGATGCAGAACAAACTAACGGTGGCATCTATAATCTTTGCTAGAGCAGCTCAATTGCTTTCAACAATAGCTGAGAAGAGCAGTTTGTTCACGTCTCCAGAGTCCGAATCATGGGTTTCGTCCCCTGCAACAACACGCAATCATGGTAATTAATCATGGGGAAAAAATCCACTTCAACCCAATATCCCCCTCTTTTTCCCTTCATCCCACACAGCAGACCTCAATCCCAACGTCCTTCCCATCCAAAGCCCCCAGGAACTTCAGACACAAGCCCCCCCCCTTCCATACATTAGCTTCGAGAGGAATACAAATAAATGAAGCACGAAGGTTAAAAACAAGATAAAGGATAAATAAGTCGAAAACTATGGTCATAAATAACATCCTCACTTTCCGAGATATGAAATCTATGCAAAACAGAATTCCTGACATCTGTATATTTGTCTTGCATAAAACTGTCATTTAATTTGAACCCTTATTCAGGAAACAAGCGCTTCCAACACACATAGATAAACAATCATTATTTGAATGAGGAAAATTTTTTACCTGTTCTTGATCTTACTTGTGCTGTCCATTCTTCAATAATCTACATGGTCAGTAAAAATTATGGCATAAGTTAGTCATCATGATTCCCCCCCCCCCCCCAAAAAAAAAAGTAGTTATGTAGGCTGAGCAGAAGGAAATCAACCAAAGGAATCTTTGCTTTGATGAATGCTAAGCAAAGGCCGTATATTTTAATTTTGGTTGCTTGCTGGCAAATGGTGCAAAAACTTTAAACACCATTTGGAAAATAGGCAACCCTTGAAGATGGCAAGAGATACGTGTATAAATTATCGTCTCATTCACGCTCCACTTCAATACACCCATAATGGAAGATCATATATTACACTTCTATTCTCCTATGCAGAAACCTCAGTACAAATATTTGAAAGACTGCTCAACAAAGCCATTCATGAGCTATGATGTTCTCGCTTTACACGATGTGAAATTTTCCCTCCTTTGCAACAAAACCACGCACAAATATTTGAGAAACTCCCCAGTATACAGTTCACTCAGGTGAATGTCTTTCTAGCACCTCTTGCCTTAAGCATTTTACAGGCCTAACGGCGCGAGTGTCCTTCACCTTTGACTACATTACTGGGAACTGGGAAGCATAGTGGACCTTGGAATAATAATTGAATGAAAGAACATATCCAACTGTAGAAATTGAATAATTTCATTATCCGATGGCAATCTTGATTTTTTGAGCAACTCACCAACAATCATATATGCATGGAAAATACAAACAGCTATTTTTATTCAAAATAGTAAGGAGCTACCCTTCTTTCATTTTATTTTTAAAACAGCGAATTACCTGCTTGAAGTTAGTGAATGCAGAATCATCTTCGCCAGTGAGAGAAGTACCCATGGATGCTTGCATGCGCTGCACCAAATCTCTGTTCTCAACCAGAGTTCTCTGAGCCTTATCAATCAGGTCCTGCATAATTAAGAAGCAGCAACAACTTCAAAATACGATGAAGGAATCATAATGCATACAACGATTTTGGTCTGCTAAGGAAATGGCGAAACAAACTGGTAAGCTTATCCAACACGCTGCTGAAATTCCTTTTCTTCCGCGCACATTTTAAAAAAGCATAAATTATATACCTGTTTAGCTGCCAATAGCTCGTGGCACTGCTCTTTCAAGGTTGATATATCTTCTTGCATCTTTTTTATCCTAGAAACCAGCTTCATAGGGTTTGCCTGCCAACACATCACCCGATAACTTGGGAAGTGAATCCAAATCGATTACGCCACAAAAACCACTACAATGGCTTGAGATGCTCAATATTTAAGGAATTCCGATAAATTAAAGAGACAAATATTAAGGTAAAACTAAAATCCGGGAAAAGATTGAAGAATGAGTTTACTTACGTTGTCGGGGTAAATTTGTTGAAACTCCTTCTCAAGCCTGAGATGAACTAAAGCAAGATCATGATTCGCTTTTGTGAATAAGCTGAGAAGTCCGTCGGTTGCTTGATGGCGGTGCTGATAATCATACCCCATTTTTCTTTCTCTTTTCCTTTCCGTCCACGGACTTTCAAATTTCAATACCCCCAGAGTCCCAGACCCAAACCAAGCACCCCATGTCATAAAAAAGGAGCGAACGAAGTAAAATATCTGTTTTTTAAAATTACATCGACCTCCAAAACTATATTTGAATTGCGCTCTTTATTTAATATGGTCAATTAATTAATTAATCAATCACTATCCATCCAGTTAATTACCAGAAACAGCATTTTAGTTTAATTTTTAATTTTAATTTTGATATCATTAAAAATTTGCATATACCAAATCTAAAAAAACTTTTATAATCGTTAATCCATAATATTTCTTACCTTTCTTTTCGTTTTTTCTTGCATGTACAAATCTATATATTTCGACATTTCGTTGGCCAAAAACAAAAAGAAAAATCTATATATTTCCCTCATATTTTTCCAACCCTTTTAGCCCTTTTCTGATTTTCACGATAAAAAATTCAAAATAAACTCTTGAGCACATATAATTATTTTCTTGGGGCCATCCAAAGAGAAGGCGTTCAAACTAACGTCCCTGATGACCCCGATCCCTCGAATCCCCGGGATTGCTTGAGCCCTAGCATTTCCCTCCGTAGTTTATTTTGTCTCCAAAAAGTTTGAAAGATGAAGATAGCAGTGGAAGGTTGCATGCATGGCGATCTTGACAATGTCTACAAAACTTTGCAACATCTTGAAAAAGTGCACAACACCAAAATCGACCTCCTCCTCTGCTGCGGCGATTTTCAGGTAGGTTCGCCCCGAATCATAGTCTTCACTTCGTCAATTCCATTAAACTTCTATTTTTTCAACGAACATAGTTATCTTCTGGGTTCAGGCTGTCCGAAACGAAGAAGATTTGAAGAGCTTAAATGTGCCGCCGCGCTATCGCTCTATGCAGTCATTCTGGAAGTACTATTCGGGGTTGGAGGTTGCCCCGTATCCCACAATATTCATTGGTGGAAACCACGAAGCGTCTAATTATTTGTGGGAATTGTGAGTCGGGTACTTTAATCTGATATTTATTCTTCATTTTTAACTGAGCTTGTATTTAACTAATTTTATCCTTCCCTAAGTGCTGGTTATTTTCTGAGTTACCTATTATTTGCTTTAAACACGCTTGCCTTTCGTAGAAGTTTATTGTAACATGGCTTTGGCAGCCTAGGCCCTTGATTTTTGTTGGTTATTTCTTCTAGGTACTATGGAGGATGGGCTGCGCCTAATATATATTTCCTGGGAGTTGCAGGGGTGGTCAGGTTTGGGAATATCCGAATTGGTGGAGTGTCTGGGATTTATAATGCACGTCATTATAAATCAGGTTGTTTATTTATTTTGCATCTTTGATTATGACATGAATTATGGGTTCATGTCGATACCATCTCAACTGCCTGCTGCTCGTATGTCATTTTTATTTGATTCATAACACCAAGAGTTATATGCAAACGTACCATAAGCTGTAGCTTTGCACATGGCATTTATCCTGCAGGAACAGTGACACAGGTCTTTTCTTTGAGCAGGACATTTTGAGAGGCCTCCTTACGACCAAAATACAATCAGGTCTGTGTATCATGTTCGTGAATATGATGTTCACAAGCTCATTCAAGTCGAGGAACCGATTGATATCTTTCTTTCTCATGATTGGCCAGTCGGAATCACTGATTGTGGGAATTGGAAGGATCTCATTCGGCGGAAACATTTCTTTAAGCAGGAGGTAATTGTTTAATTGATTGTTAAATGATGGGTTTGGTGTCTTTTGTTTTTTAATCTTTTGCAAACCTGGTCACCGGTTCTGGGTACTTTTTTTGTTAGTATTTTGTGAAGGACATAGCAGCCTTTCAACTGATGGGGAATTAAGAATAACTGCAAACAGAACGGATATGCCATTTGGATGAGAAAATTACTAAGAACTGATATCACATGTGATTTTCTTATCCAATGGAAGAAACCAACGATGGTTTCTGTGTAGAGTTATGGTGTTGCACATCTATTAGGAATCCCTATTAACAAATTAAATCATGTTAGATGAGTATTCAATTATCAATGCGGATTTCACTTGAGTATCAATTTTCTGTCAGAACTCTTGGAATTTAACATTTAGCACGCGTAGGAAAGGGAAGGTAGAGAAGTTCTGAGATGTTAAATGTTCAATTTTAGTATTCAATGTGGAATCTGTCATCTTGGTTTTGGTTTTATGTTCATGGAAACTTGAAAAGGAGTTGTCCGCTCATCATTGCTTGGGCAGGAGGCACTTTGTTTTATCCGTGGTTTATATCACTGTTTTCTGAATGCAGGGGCATGTCAAATTAGACTACTGACTTTTTGGCACAAAAAACCAATCATCAATGACACAAAGTCTTTCCATCATACGCACCATCTTGTTCATATTTTAATTTTTCTTTTTACAACTGTTATAACCACTATCTTGTTGGCTGTGTAACTGGCATTAGCGTTTTGGCCGGGGGGAAAAAAAAAGGCAAAAAAGTAATGGCCATTTGCATTGGCACTTGACTGTATGCAGTAACTATGGAAATGTGTGACCAACCACCACTTTGCGTGTAATGTCAATTGTACAGCATTTAATGATCCAAAAAGTATGATATCCTCACTTCAGTTATCTAAATAAACATGTGCTAGATAGAGGAAAGAAGACTTGGCAGTAAAGCTGCTGCGCAACTCCTGGAAAAATTGAAACCACAGTATTGGTTTTCAGCTCACTTACACTGCAAGTTTGCTGCTCTTGTTCAACATGGGGATGGTGGTCCTCAGACAAAATTTCTTGCACTTGATAAGTGCCTTGCTGGTCGGGATTTCTTACAGGTATTTTATGTGAATTTGATATCAATAGTGTCTGGGGAGCTTATTGCAATCAATATTTGAGTTAGTGACTAAAATTTTGGCATGTTATGTGTCATTAGATTGTGGAAATTGAATCAGAGGCAGGACCTTATGAAATTCAGTATGATGAAGAATGGTTAGCTATAACACGGAGGTTCAACTCCGTCTTCCCTCTTACTGCCAAAGCTGCAGATTTCAAGTGAGTTTGCATGTGATGTGAAAATACCTTAGCATTTAAAATTTGAAATCTATAAAATCTTTTGTTTTTGTCCTCCCTTTCTTCCCCTCACAATAAAATGATGCTCTGTGTGCTTGCTGATAGAGGTATAGATCTTGAGATGGAGGACTGTCGTCAATGGGTTAGAAGCAGGCTGCAAGAGAGAGGTTACAAGCCTTTGAATTTGTTAGAACTGCTCCACGTTACAATCCTTCTGAATCCAATATTGAG